>NC_049903.1:453685-654493 GCF_001411555.2 Juglans regia
TATTAATTTCATATTATGTTTGTGTTAAATTCACATATCAAATCACATATTATCATCCATTTATGTGTCAAAGAGCTAGGGGGTGTTTAATAATGGAATATTAATATATATTTCTATTAAAATTTAAAACCCAAATGCTGTCCGAAAGCAATGCAATTCTATGATTTGATTTACGTTGAGAATTTTATCTTTCATCTGGATGAATATCCATAGCCATTTTAATTTGGGGGGCTCGGGAGTGACAATAAGAATCCAGGCGTGTCAAGCCCATACATTTCTCAGCTCCTTTCGAAAGAATCCCATCTCATCTTTGCAGCTCTTCCAGCCCATCTCCAACCTCCAATCTTGCGAATCCTTTTTTCTTTTCCAGTCCAGTCCAGTCCAGTGCATTCGAAAGAGGAGATGGAAAATCATGAACAAATCAACTACTGTTTTATGTGAAAGAAGAAAATTAAAATAATAAAAAAACTTCAGTATTTGTATGGTAATTATATATCAATTTAATTTCATATAATAATTGTACGTACATCATATATTATATGTACGTAGGTGGCTACAAGTGTTCAGGGAGACGGATTCTCTGAATATATGTAGGCTATGATATTAATTAATTGATATTGTACGTATAGTAAGTAAGTATATAATTAACATGACCTTAGTTCCCCAAATATATAAAATATATGTATGGGATTGCTAGCTTATGATGATAGCGAAATTGAAGTAGCCCACATGATACATGCACATTATTATATATATCCAGTACGTAAATAATAGCGTATATATATATATATATATATATATATATATATATATATCTCTTATATTATATTATATTTTTATAATTGACAAATGAATAGGAATGAACAGTATTTTTGTTTGAGACTGTCTATTCTGCTTATCTCCCTGCATGACTAAGTGTAATTACGGTTCTATCCCTGATAACCAAACTTCTTTGTTCTTTGTTTAATCCTTCCGATTATTTCAGAGTGAATTCGTCGCTATGTTAGTGTGGTTCTATTGCTTGTCAGAATGAAGGATGGTTTGGCTGACTGATGGGATGGGATGAGTACTGGCAAAGTCCTTCATCTCTCTTCGCTCTCTCTCTCTCTCTTGTTTCCCTCGATATCTTTCCCCCTCTCTCTCGTTGAAATGACGAAATCCACATGCCCTCCTGCCGATAATCCTTTCCACCACCATTGTAATTTTTCTGCAACTTCTCTGTCTCTCTCTCGGCTCCCTCTCCCTCTCAAGTTCTCTCTCTCAACTCAGACCCCTTTCGTAACACTTTGGAAAAATAACACTGTAAAAAGCTTCCCTAAAGGATGCCTTTTCAGAGCACGTAGAGAGAAAACAGGTAAAGAAGAAATAACTAAGCTTTCATTCAGAATTTTCATACCCGAAATAGGCACATGACGGCACCTTACATAGTAGGAACCCTACAGTATGATAAAAATGCCATGGGCCTGTACTAGAAGGAAATAAAAAGCAAATAACGTCTCCCGCAAATAACATCTGGAGTAGTCCAGTTGACAACAAATACTAAAAGAAAACAACTAAATAAATCCATGCATGATTCGGCCCAAGTACAAGTCCCTTGAGCCCACTCTGCTGAGTCCAGTCCACACCCTACATCTAGTCCTTCAGACAACCTGCCTTTAGTACACTTCACTTTAGAACACACGTACACACGACACTTCACTTCAGTTCCTTCACTTCCCAAGTGTCCCGTGAACCCTATCATCTTTCTCTTCGGTCTCCTCTTACAGATATCACCCAACTGCCGCCACTCGTTCCTCCTGGTCAACCTAATGTCGGCAGTTGTGTTACACACTTCCCCCCATCAAAACATCTTACCCGCAAGGTGGGGGAAGAGTTCCTTCAGCCGCGAATAGCCTTCCCAAGTGGCGTCAGCCGCTTCTTGCCCATGCTAGTGAATGAGCAACTTCGCCCTTGCCTTGTTCCCCACCTTGACCATGCGACGACTGAGGACTTCCTCGGGTTTAGGCAGTAGAACCCCTTGCTCATCTACAGGCGGTAGTGAGGGTATGGTCAAAATCCTAACTTCAATTTTTTTCTTAAGTTGGGATCTCTGATGATGGAGGCAGATCCAGTTTGTATGCTACCTCCCCAACATGCTGCAGCATCTGGAATGGACCAAAGAACCGTGGTGCTAATTTGAGGCTTCACCGTTGAGCTACGGTGGTCTGTCAATACGGTTGTAGGGGCAGGTATACTCATTCACCTTCTTCAAATTGTTGCTCTTTTCTCTTCAAATCATAATACATTTTCATGCGAGCTTGGGCTTGCTGTAAATTTTGCTTTAAGTATTCTTGATATTTGGTCTCTGTTGCATAAAGTGAGGTCCACTGAATGCACACAGGCTGTTCCCGGAATGTAGTCCAGCCAATGGGGTGGGGGGTAACCATAGAGGGCTTCAAAGGGTGAGATCCTCGTAGATGTGTGCTGAGTGGAATTATACCACCACTCTGCAAGTGAAACCCACACTGCCCAGTCCTTAGGCATATCTCCTGTGAAACACCGTAGGTAATTCTCGATAGTTTTATTGACAACTTCCGTCTGCCCGTCAGTTTGAGGGTGATAGGCAGTGCTCATAGACATTTGAACCCCCTGTAGGAAGAACAGCTCCTGCCAAAATTGGCTTGTGAATATTAGGTATCTGTCAAAAATTATAGAGCAGGGTAATCCATGTGGCTTGAGGATATTTTTTAGGAATAAGTCAGCCACTATATTTGCTATGTATGGGTGTTTTAGCGGCACAAAGTGGCTATACTTAGTCAATTAATCAAACACAATCCATAGATAATCATACCCTTGTGACATGGGAAGCCTATCAATAAAATCTATGGTGATGTGAGTTCATGGTTGAGATGGTATGGATAATGGCTGCAGCAAGCCACTTGTTAGAGTGTTATCTACCTTAACCCTTTGACAAATATCACTTGCTCTAATAAATTTCTTCAAATCTTTTTTCACTCTCGTCCAGTAGAAACCTCTCCTCATCCGATGAATAGACTTATCGTAACCTGAATGTCCCCAATGGACTATAATGGGACAACTCGATTAACTTATTTTTAAATTCCTCATGTTGAGGAATGCATAATGTATTATTGTACAATAGTAACCCATCCCTCAAGGTATAGTTAGAGCTTAACTTACCTTCTGAATAGCTCCTCATCAACTCCTGTAAGTGTGCATCTACATCATAGGCCTTCTTCAAGTCCTCCACCCATTCCACATTAGGAAATGTGATCAACATTAGTACCCCTTCAGGTTCCTTATCTTTACGGGATAAGGTATCAGCCACCCTATTCTCAGACCCTCTTTTATACTCCATAACGAAATTGTAGCCAAGTAGCTTAGTGATCCATTTTTGCTGCATATGGGTTCCAATTTTCTGATCGAACAAATGTTTGAGACTTTGTTGGTCAGTTTTAACCACAAAGTTCCCTCCCAACAAATAAGGCCTCCACTTTAATACCACTGAAACCAAAGCAAATAACTCATTTTCATAGGTAGACAGTGAGAGAGATTTGCCTTTAAGAGCCTTGCTAAGAAATGCTATAGGTCTTCCACGCTGCATCAACACTGCCCCTATTGCTATCCCTGAGGCATCCCACTCAATTATGAATAGTATGGAAAAGTCCAGGAGAGCCAAAACTGGTGGCTGAGTTATAGACCCCTTCAGCCTTTGAAATGCAATCTTTGTCTATTCATTCCAATGAAAACCATCTTTTTTCAACAACCGGGTAAGTGGCACTGCACTCTCACCATACCCTTTTATAAATTTGTGGTAGTAGCTCGTCAAGCTCAAAAATCCTCTTAATGCCTTAAGGGACTTAGGTAGGGACCACTCCACCATAGCATTCAGCTTCTTCGGATCTGCTTGTACCCCCTTGCCGAAATTAGATGGCCTAGGTAAGCCACCTCTTCACACACTCTCACCATACCCTTTTATAAATCTGCGGTAGTAGCCCGTCAAGCCCAAAAATCCTCTCAAGGCCTTAAGGGACTTAGGTAGCGACCACTCCACCATAGCATTCAGTTTCTCCGGATCTGCTTGTACCCCCCTTGCCGAAATTATATGGCCTAGGTAAGCCACCTCTTCACACCCCAACCGGCACTTGGACTGTTTTGCGAATAATTTGTGATGCCTTAGTGTCTCTAAGGTGAGCAATAAATGTTGTGCGTGCTCCTCTTCTGTTTTGTTGTACACCAAACTATCATAAAAAAAATACAAGTATAAACTTCCTTAGAAATGGTCGAAATATCTCGTTCATGAGACTTTTGAAAGTTGAGGGGGCGTTAATGAGCCCAAATGGCATCACTAGGAACTTATAGTGTCCCTCATGAGTTCTAAAGGCAGTTTTTTGTATGTCATTTGGCTTAACCCGTATTTGATGATAGCCAGACCTCAAATCCAGTTTAGAGAATATAGTTGACCCATATAGTTCATCCATTAGCTCTTCAACCACGGGAATAGGGGAAATTTATCCTTCATGGTCACACTATTTAGCCCCCTATAGTCAACACGCAGCTGCCATATCCCATCTGCTTTTCTTACCAATAACACAGGAGAAGAGTAGGGTAGCATGCATGCAATTGAATCTATTTTCTTAGCATTTGGTCACTCGAAATAGTTTCCAAGAATTTGCCATCAAAACTACTACCTTACACATCTTGTACAACTCCAGTAAATGGACTAGCCCCAAACTGTGATCAACTACATCGTTGTCTGTTCTACTATGGAGAAAACATATGAAAATGGAGGGAAAAAAAAATAGCTTTCAATCCAATGCAAATGGATTGTTTGATGTATGCAATTTCCCTTTCCTACTTTCTTGGTTACAATGGGAGTAGCCACCAAAATGTTGAAATGGTGTACAGTTAGGACCACCCCGATTAGCCAATGGCTACAAAATTGAGGCCCCACTCTTTTTGAAAACAAAATCTGATGAAACTTTGCTATCTTATTTATCTTTCTGATAATAGAGTCATGCTTATAAAAAAACTGAGCAACACCAATGTTCCCATTTGATGTATCCAAAATCACTTTCTAATATGTGCTCCCATATCTTTGTGGGCCTGCATGCCCACTATGTCAATCACTTCGTGGTTCTTAATGGATTTTGTTCTAATAAGGTTGATTATTAAGAAAAGTATTTTACCCAAGATGTATCCCAAACACGTTCAAGCAGAGGGAGAGTGCTCCAAACGAATGTGAACTTTTATGTGGCTGTCTTATTGATTGACCCATACGACCACTATTTCCTTCTGTATTTTACTATGAGGTTCAGGTATGTTGTTACCTTTTTTGGCTGATTAACTTGTTTCCTCTCAAACTACAAATCATATGTGTTTCTTTTATATTCCAGTATTCTACATTTATTTTATCATATCCAAATTGAACAAATAAAAGAAAATAAGAAGTAGTTTTAAATAAATGGTTACTCTCAATTCTAAAGTGAAAATTGCAATTCAATAAGTCAATAAAGCCGCGTTTTGCAAATAGTTTGTACTGGCTTTAGTGTTTTTAAATTTGTGATGTTCTGATGCTTGTATTTATTTGATTTTGTCACTTTGTTCCAGTAATTGATCCAGCTTCTTGGTTTGATCTATGCAACGAGCTTCTAAGGTTTTGCTTTCAAACTTGTGCTACTTAGAGGATTGTATTTATCTGATTTTCTCACTTTGTTCTATTAATTGCTCGAGTATCTCAGTTTGGTCTGTGTTCTCTCTTTTTCTAATGTTAGATATGCTCTCATTTACAAGATTCTACCTTCTTTTTTGGGGTTGTGTAATATAAATTTTTTGCTTTCCAACCTTGTCAAGAAAATAGATGGCTTCTAGGCTCATGGAGATTATTAGACCTAATTGTTAATGCCATAATTAGTGTTGCTAGTTTGTTTTTTGTGTTGGAAAATTAAATTTGCAATTAGATGGTTTGTTTTATGTTTGGTTGAATTTAACATGGATTGTTAGAGAACTAAATTTAGTGGAGCTACATAACAGACATAAAATAGATGCACATAACTTTTAGTATGTTAGGTGGTGGCTTTTTTAAAGTACTAAAATCTGTACGAATATATTGCTATGTTTAAAAATACACATTTCCTACCAGAAAATTTGTGTAAACTTGTTGGTATGTTCAGTTTCGATCATTGATTTAATGTCATGTTGTGATTCAAGAATAGAAAATAATGGAAAAAGATTAGGTATAAAAAAAATAAAAATAAGATAAAAAAAAATCCGGGGGGTTAAACCCAATAAATTATAATCAAGATTGTAAATATGGCGTTATATGTGTTTACTGATGTCAAAGTTTATGTTCACATGTATAGACATAACATGTATCATTTAGAACTTATATTTGGATGTAGGAGATTTATAGAGTTAAAGAGCCGACGATGTCTTTGGATCCATAACAAATGATGTGCAATAAATATAAGAAGGATATACCCAGCTAGGGCATTTAAGAATTCATTTGACTCAGTAGGTAAAAATGCTAACTTGTGCACATGCTTGATTTAGTGTACATCTCTAAGTCTGATTAATGTATTTTGGCTTTCGATTTTATGTTTTGAACTATTATATTTACACCATATTTTTAGTTTGCCTGCAATGATGATGTTCATTGTAGTATAGCCCTCATATCAAACATGCATTTAGTTTTGTGATTGATCTACACCAAATATTTTGTTACATGTCTTGCATTGAATGTAACGAAGGAACATGATGTGAACATGATGGAACATCTGGGTTATCATGGCAAGCAAATGAGCAATTCAGAATCGCAGTATGTATCTAGTATCCAAATTTCAAACCATAACTACTCACATCAGAGCCTTAATATATAGTTTCTATTCATTCAAGAAAAATTACAACAAGATTCATGATTACAAGTGAACTTGAGTGATATGCATTATCTTTTATTTTTTAATTCATCTTTTCAAAGTCTCAGCTTCTCTAACATATATGTTTGCATTATGACTTTATAGGGAGTTTCAACATTTTATTAAATTCAAATGTGATCGTGAGACTAACCCCGTTTAGGTTCTTGATGGTCTGATGTACAAGGGTGGATATTTGTTCAAGAAAATATAGATTCAAGGAGCTCCTAAAGTTTAAACCTTTTGTGAAATACTGAATCTGATGATTTGGAGTAGTTTTAGAGTGATAAAGGGGATGGGAAAGGAGAAGGCTCCTCAGAATATGGTGTTTAGAACAGTTTTGAACTGTATAATCTTGTTTGTTTTGGGTGAGTCTTGTACAAACTCATTTTGAACTTACACTTCAATTTACACTGGTGCCTTGTCTGGAGGTTCTGTTTTTTTATTTAAACAATTATGCTCATTCTGAACTTTTCCTATTTCTTATAGTAAAAATATAATTGGAGATGAATTGATGAATGTTCCATAATATGCATAGAAATCTGTCTGAAATGAAATAATTTGCTATGTTCTAAGCTACTACAACTTTATTACCAATACATTTACGTTGTATGTAATAAATACATTTTTTTTAATATTTTGAGAACTTTTATATATATATATATATATATATATATATATTAGTAGTGGTTAAACGTGGAAAACACGTTTACCACATTTGCCTAATTGAAAGAAAAATAAAGTGTGGCTCCTTACATACAACATAAAATATTAAATAATTGAATTACTTGTTAGTGCATAATCATCAAGATTGAAAAAGTACATAAGATTGATTAGTAAATAGTCTAATGCATAAGAGCATAAAACCTAATATAAACAAACTTCTATAAATTTTCATCTTTCTCTACTTTAATAAGAAGAGTTTGTTCAAATCGCAGTATCTCCAAACATTTCTTTTGGGTTGATCATCTGTACGTGAAAAATCAATCATGATCATGTGTTAAAGCTCTGCATGGAAGTTTCAGCTTTACAAATTAATCATATTTGACAGTAGAGATCAATGCATGCATGTCATGTTACCCAACCATCCAGAATATGTAGTGAGCATGTATGAAGCAAATCCACCCTCTATGTTCATGCTTTTTTTTTAGTTAATTAAGAATATTATGAGATTTAAATTATTTTAAAAACTCTAATTATTTATATAGTTTTACTTTCTTAAAAATATTTAGCAAAACTTCATTATTTAATTATGTGTATAGAGGGACATAAGTGGAAGAATTAAGTGTCAAACAAAATTACTGTTCATTCATGTTCGTCATTTATTATGAGATTTAAATTATGTTGAAAATTCTAATTAATTATATAGTTTTATTCTCTTAAAAATATTTAGCAAGACTTCATCATTTATTTAATGATGAAATATTAGTATTTTATAAATTAAAGTTGATTTTAAGTGTATGATATAATATTTATATTTTAATTATCTATTTTAAGTTAGTTTAAATCAATATTTAGACCTCCACCATTGGATCAAATCTGGGGATTTAAGATGAATGGTTGAGATTTAAAACCTCAAACCTAGTCTTTTCCCCTCACTTTTCCTTTCTCCCTCTCTCTTCTTCCCTTCAGCCGCACGTCTTCCCTTTCTCACACCCAATCTCCTCCCTGAAGCAGCCCAATGCTGCCGTACACCACTCTGCAGCGTAACCGACCACTTCACCGGTTTCCCCTCACGCCGGGGACCAAACCCCACCGTCGAAGCCTCTTGGCAGCTCATCCCTCAGCCGCACACGAGCAACCCGAAATGGGTCTCGACGCACGGGTTCTCCACCCTTGTGCCACCGCGGCTTAGCCCCAGCTTCACCAAGTACTGCCACCAAGTTCCCCTCATGACGTGGACCATTTCCATGGAACCCACCACCTATTACTTCTCCCTAGCCCCACACACGCAGCCCCTCTACATGCACAGGTTTCTCCCCATAGCGCCGCCATTAGCCACCCCCACGCCACCACGACCAGCCTCCTTCGCCGATGACCCCTCCACTTTCTCCTTTCCTCCAGCCGAAGTCCCAGCTCCTCTCATGCCCTCTCTCTTCACAGGATCCCAGATCCACCACCATAGGACCACCATGACGCCGTTGTATGCCGCTTCTAGTAGTCACGAACGCAACTCCCTTGTTTTGTTGTGTGGTGATTTTGTGATGATTAGTGATTTTACGAGGAATATAATTGTTGTGAGGATGTATAGAGGGACATAAGTGGAAGAAGAAAAATATCAAAGAAGATTACTGTTTATTATTGTTCATTAGGCGATAGGCGCTTTTAAGTATAAGGAAATATATATATATATACACACATACATGCAGCTAGGGAGTTCATGAATAGTATATATATGTGGTATTATATATCAGCTTACTAGCTAATACACATGACGATTCAAGATCAATTAACTCTCTCTCTCTCTCTCTCTCTTATCTGATCACTGTGAAGTTTTTCCTAGTAATTAACGTTCCCTAGCCACCTCCCTCTCCCCAAAACTTCACTCACACACACACACACACATATATATATATATATATATATATAATCCTACTTATGATTATGTCTGTCTGTCTGTCTCATGTAGAGACATTTTTCTGGGGTCCTCATGATCATGTGAAGTTCAGCTATTCCGGAAGAATTCATGAGGAGATAAATATTGACGATATATAGTAATTTGTTAGTAGGAGTACTAGCTAGCTAATTTAGCCATCAAGATCCAGCTGCATGCATGCAGCATGAATAAATCCTTCCGCTCACAATTAATGGCGCTTCATCAAACTAAGATCGATCGAGCGCACCACTCAAGCAAATATTTCCAAATCTTATCCATATATATTTATATATATATATATATATATATATATATATCTATATATATATATATATATCTATATCTATATATATATATATAACAACTAAGACTGCAATAATAAACCTCCAATAAGCTCAAAATTAGCCACACACAACAACTTCTATATGTGCTGCATTAATTAATAATGAGCTTCATTCAAATATATAATGCTCCAAACTCACAGTACACAACATTATTATTTAGAGTGCATTCATAAACTTTGGCCGGAGTCCTACATGACATAGATCTATATAATAAAGCTTACGTACCCAGATACGATTTGCCACCAGCACCAGCAGCCATTATTTTGCTTTTCATACTACTACAAATTAACTAAAAACAAAACAAGAAAATCACACACACAGACATATTTATATAGTGATGAGCTAGCGAGTCGCCGCCCTTGTGATGGAAGTTTCCTCGAGCTAGCCCAAATGCACGCGATCGAAGCAAACTTATAAGAGAGATTCCGAGGAAGATGAAATAGTAGTACTGCTGGAAATGCCAAAGGATCGAAGTTGCCCTGTAAGAGAAACCGCCCTTAACAAGGCGATTCAGTCTTAACAGCCATTATTATTTCCCCACCGCTGCTCTGGATGAAAGAGCCTAGCATGGCAAAAAAGCTTCAAACGCATACGTGAAAAAACCACACAACCATGCAGCCACCACCATCAAGCTGCAGACAAATATATAAGCAGCCACCCCCTCCCACCACTTCATGATCAGTTTGAGAGCAATTTGGTGCCATTGGAGGGGGTGACAGAGAGGACACCAAGGCCTTTGTGATGGGATGGTGCGGTACTAAGAGGGTTTGGTCATGGAGCTTGGATTGGATGTTATAGGATTCGCTTGGTCACCAGGGCAATAAAAGGTTCAGATGACTTAAGTAGGCCTCTAATCACTTTTTTCTAAAGCAAAGCGGAAAGAAAAAGTAGGGAAAAGAGTGAGATGGGAGGCTACAAAGTTCGAGTCTCAGCATCTTCCATGGAATATGCCTTTGGGACCTTCTTTCCTCCGCATCCGATGACACCTCCCCTCCCACCGATCTTTCCATTTTCTTTTCTAGATTTTTATATATTGTCAATTTGTAATAGTACTGATCAACTTTTTGTTGCCTATCCTACCATGTACTCCGGCAATGAGAATGTACTAGGTTGACATGGACTGCCTAGGTGGCAAGAATTTTGGGTCCAGGAGGTTGACCTGATCACTACCTAATTTATCAAATTTTTATGATAAATTAGGCCGTTTACCAGGTTAACCACAACCGTCAGATACATAGATTTAGAGTTTTGATCGGCCTGAGAGGTTGCACCGAATTGTGCCACGTATACAAAGCTAGCATTCCTTGGTGTCGTTCACAGAGAGACATTCCTTGTGAAAAGAAGAGTCGAGACTTCTCTCATGGTAGAAGGCAGGCCGTTTTCTCGCGGCTTTCCTTCGCTTTAAGTTGTCTGAGTGAGATCTCATGTTGTCATGATCAGCACTGACACCAGCAATTTCCTTCTTTAGCTCTCTAAAACATTATTAAAAAAATAAAAAGGTCTAATTATGTTTGCGATTGCGTAATGTCGTTGAAACTTGAAAGTGGCGATTTGCACTTCGAAGATTCATGTGAGACCAACTTTAGTAGTGGATAATGGGTGAAGCAAGCCTCCCGTGTCGTGATAAAATACAAATATAATATAATATAATATAATATTATTTGATACCAAAACAAACAATATATATGCTATTTGTTTGTTAAATTCACCTGAATTCAATTCAATTAAGTCTAATTTTAAATTAAGTTTAACATCTAAACATTCAATTCTTAAATTATTAAATTCATCTTAATTCAAAATATTTTTACTTATAAGATCCACAACTTTTTTTCAATTCAACACTTTTTTACACATTAGACCCATAATTTTTTTCAACTTTCTATAAATACATATAAACTCATCTTAATATCTAAACACCTTTAAACCTATTTAAAGTGAATCCTATAAAACTCACTTCATAATCTCAACTCATTATTATTCATAAAGAATTTAACTCAATTCAACATCTAAATACATCTTAATTCCACGTACGTGCTTTCCAACATCAGCTACACTTCTCGTGTCTGAGAGTGTGACCACTAAGAAGAAGATCAGTTGCATTTATTATGCACTAAAAAAAATTAGTTGGATGCATGGAGTTTTCATACCTTTGTACTTACGTAGAACTGTCGCAATATACAGTGCTGAAGAGGCCGGATAAATCAAACAAAAAGGGTTTTCTATTTATTATCTCTTCAACGTCTCAATAATATTTGACTCTGCTCTCTAGCAAGCAGAACGGATTAACAATATCCCGCGGAACATTTACAAGCTTCAGAGCTAGCTAGGCCTGTTCGATCATCCTTCACAACAATTCACGCTGGATGATGAATTGGAAAAAGACTCGTTGAAAAGCAACCTGAAAATGGTGTACGTACTACGTACCGTACCAAAAAGTTTATAGTTAAGGTAAATGATCAGTACTTTACGATAACCACGTCCTTTTCACATTCTTGACTGTCTTGAGCTTCATCACAAGTTCCTCACGCTGAGCTTCTACCTCAGCGTATTTGAGGCTCATGTGGAGGTAACGCTCGCGAATGTCTATTAACTCTGCCTCTAGTGATGATTTTGTGCGTCCATTCCTTTCTTTTGCCACTATTTCGTCTTCAGCTGTTGATTTTCTAGAAACGTCAGTGTGGCTGCTTTGTCCCTCAGACAACAACCTGCATGCAGGGTAAATGTCGAAATATTCTGTCAAGTTTGAGACTATGGTGCTTGTGGTTAAAGAATTTCAGTTGTTTATTTTAATCAATGTAAAACCACAAAACGCTGTAGATCTGTTGATGTTAATAAGAATAAACTTCATAGCTTTGTTATTCATCCATAGACCTAAAAGACAATCATATTCAGTCATCTCATCTTTAGAAGGTATATTTGCATTCTGATTAATCGGTTAGAGTTAACAAGAAGAATCTAATGGCATACACGGAATGAAAAATGGAAAGCCTTTTTCTTTTATTTTTTCTTCTTGACCTCTTTGTACAAAACTTTGCATTGCAAATCACTGCAAGCATATATATACAGAATATATCACGCACAGAAAAATGCAAATTCACGTGTCTGAAGACGTGTTGTGATCTACTTACCTGTCAATCTGAGCTTTATATATGTTATTTGTTTCCAAAGCCTTGGCAAGTTCATTCTCAAGTAACTGAAGCTTTGAAGCAGGATCGACTCCAACAGCAGGAGAACTTCCATCAGGAATTTCATTGCCACTATCATCCTTTAAAAACAAAAAAAACAAAAAGATATTGAGTTAGAAAAATCATCCATACTTAAAGGATTCTTTACAATTAGATTCTATCATGCAAATACCAGTGAGCTATACATGCAATCAAAGAGACGAGAACATATTCTTTTTGGCAACATTAGCTATAGGGGCAGAATTCAACAAACCTAACATTCAGATGTCTTACCTCTCTTTGATATTGGTTGCCACTAAGTTTCTGTTGATCGTTTAAAAGTTCTTGTACTTTACCATTCTTCGAGGGTTGTCTCCTTTTAGAATCGCGATGCTGACTAGAGTTCTTCACCATTTCATTCTTCTAAATCAATCCACAAGAGATAAAGCTAACTAGTTGGTGTTGACATTGAATATTAATGTGCAATTGAGGAAGAAATGATACTGACCTTTGAGGGCTTCATATCTTCACGGACGGGAGTAACTTTGGAATTGGTTTTAGAAAAGCTAGGAATCTTAGGGCTGCTGGACTCTTTCTGATTCTGCTTTCCTTCCTTCATCAGCTTTAGTTCTTCTTCAAGGGCTTGAGCTTTTGTTACACACTGATCTTTTTCTTCCTCAAGTAGTCGTATCTTCTGCTGATATTGCCTATTTGCTTTCTTGATCTGGCCGAGCTCCGTCTTCAGCTCAGCTTCCCGACCACATTGCGCCTTGTCTTCTAGTGTGACTCTTTTACGTTTACAGTCCTCTAAAGCAGAGATCTTTTCAACCAGTAAATTCTTCTCTGTCTTCAGATCTTCACATTCTCCAGATATTAGATGCAGTGATGCTTCCAATCTCTCTTTCTCGAGCTTGGTTGCATGAAGGTCATTCTTAACAGCCAAAACATCATCATGAAGGTCATTCTTAACAGCCATATTCTGGAGCTCAACCTTCATTTTTTTGGATTCTTCCAAAAGTTGTTCCCGTTCATATTCTGAAAATGCGAGCTTTAGCTCAAGACCATTCACGGTATTTTTAAACTTTTCTTCATCTGATTTATAATTCTCCAACAACTTAAACACCCTTTCATGGTCAGCCATCAGCTTTTCCTGGTTTTGTTTCGAAGCCGCAAGCTCATCAATCAGGCTTTGCAGCTTCGATTCAGATTCTGTTCGTGTCATTTCAAGCTCATTCTCAATCCACTTCATCTTGGTTTGAGACTCTTGAAGAGCAGATTCCAAACTAACTTTATCTGCCAGTAAATTGGATACTTCAAGCACAGCATCAGTAGCTATTCTCTCTTTTGCCTCATGAATTGCAGAAAGTTGATCGGTTAGGTGTTCTACATGTTGCTGGAGGTTCTCAAGTTCAACATTTTTCTCCAAATACATCTGATTGAATAATCTTTCTCCCACAGTAAGTTTTTCTACGTTTCTTCTATTTTCGACAACAAGTGCATCTAATTCTGAAGTAAGGCTTTTCTCTTTTGAAGAAATATCTACCAACATTGAAGAAATATTATCTTCTAAGATTCCAACACTTTTGGAGCAATTTTCAAATTTTATCTCTGACTCTCTCAACTTTGCCTCCAAGAGGGCAAAACGCTCATGCAACTCTGATTTTTGCTTCCTCAACTCTCCATTTGATTTCTGAAGCGTACTGCATTCTTCAATGAGATTCACAGCTGTTGCTTTTAATTTTGAATTTTCTCTTACAAGATAGTCACATTCTTCCTGAGCTTCTGACCAGCGGTTTTGCATGTCCTGTAACTTCTCTTTCATATCTGCCTTTTCAGAACTTATCTCAATCCTTAACCTAGAGATCTCATCCTGAAGACTCTGAGCCTGAGATTTGGACTCCCTCTCATCAGTCAAATGTCTTAGTTGATCTTCCAAACCAGATATACACAATGATAACTGCATATTTTCTTGTTTAAGCTCCATTATACAAAGCTCTAGTTCGTGTTTTCCATTTTCTAGCTCTGAAGATTTCCTTTCCAGAATCTTATTGGCAGAAACATGGGAGTCCAAGCTGTTGCTAAGTTCTATCAAATCACTTCGCAAATCATTTAAGCATTTAGATGTGATATCACTTTCTCTATGCATGACTTTCATTTGTTTCTCTAGCTGGATATTCTCCTTTTGAAGATGAGAGATCTTAGCCTCCAAATCAATCTGACACTGTTTAAGTACTCCAATCTCTTCTTCCTTATACTGCAACTTAGTCTCAAGTTTTGCAATATCAGAAATTTTGTCAGTCAATTTCTTACCCTGTTCTGTAACTTGATTTTGCAGTTCTATGTTCAAAGTCTCAAGTTCTTGAGTAGAGACAAAGTCCTTATCTTCAGTCTCCACGAGATTTTTAATCTGTAACTTATCTTCCACACAGTACATTTGGGATTTATGTTCAGTCATTTCAGGCTCAAAGCTGACAAAAGATTTATTTGATAGCTCATTGGTTGGAAGATCGACAATAGTGCCTCCCATCATGGAATTCTTTTTTGCTTCCTTAAGCTTGAATAAAAGTTCAAGGTTTTCATCTGTCAGCTCATCGCAATCCCTTTCTAGCTCCTGCATTTTTTCTTTCAATATTTCAATTTCTCTGATTAGATTTGCATCACCTTCATTTATGGATCCCCTATCAGGGAAGTTTCTTCCTTTAAGAGACTCGGATAACTTTGCTCTTAACATAAGGATTTCTTCGTCTTTAGCATCTAATCTACCTTTGAAGTTGGCCTCAATTTCTAAAATGGTGTGGTTGTTCAAACTCCCTTCACTCCCTTCAGGATGATTTTTCTCGAAGGCCTGCTCCAGCTGTTGTACCTTAACTTGCAAACTCTTCTCTGATTCCTGCAATTGTTGCAGCTGGAGCATTAAATTTCTGTTTTCTTCCACAGTTACTTGGATAAAGTTTTCAATGTCACTAAGTTTTGATGGTGGTGCTGAAAGAGTGTTTATCTCAATTTTCTGCTTTTCTATGGTCTCCTCCAGCTCCTGAAGAACAGAAACGAGCTCAAGATTTGATGCTTGACTCCGCTGCAACTGCAGAGCCAAATCGGCATTGGATTCTTTCTGAAACTTCAGTTCATCCTTTAGTTCTTTTTGAATATGGGATATGTCTTCATCTTGAAATGTTGAATGCTCAGTCTCTGCTTGTTGCACCATAGGTCTCTCTAGTGAGATTTTCATTTGTTCAACAAGTTTCTTTAAACCATCACGATCAGCATATGCTGCTGAAAGCTCCATGGTTAAATTTTCCTGGTTTTTGGACTGTTCGGTGAATTCCTTCCTCAGTATATCCAAATCGAGCATCAGCTTCCGTGCATCCCTCTCCCACATCTTTGCTTCTGCACGATCAATTGTATCATGTGCTGCTTCCATAAGATTTTTAGAAGAACCAGCAGGTTTCAAAGATGATGTTGCAAATTCTTGCCAACTATTCTGGGAGTCATTTCCTGATGCTGTTAGCCGCAAATTAGATGATGAATGATCTGATTGAATAGGATTACCGATGGGATTGAAACCAGAATGCACAATGTCTTGGGAGCCGATTGCTGCTTCTCTTCCAATTAGACCATGTCCATCACTACTTAAGCTGCTTCTCGGGGAGAACTTTTCCCTCCCTGTGGAACCCTCCCTCGAATCATTGCTATGATGTGAACTCGATGCAGAGAAACTTGTTTCCTACAGGGGAGCAAGGATATTATATAAGTTTCATGGTAACTAAAGGCTGATTGGCAGTATATTGTGTAGTAACTACCAATAACCATCCACATGATATGTAATGCACACATCAGATAACTGCGGGGCTAATGTACAGGAGCTTCTTGACTGCTAGTGGTTGAATGGAACGCTATTTCATGCATAACATAATCAAACAGAACAATCTTTTCATCTGACTTCCGCATCTGACTTCCAAGTTCCAAATTAGCTTCATGATCACAATCTGGTTAGATAATTTTCAGACGTTGAAGGCATAATAGGAAGGACTTGATGGAAGGTGTGTTGTTGTAGGCTAGAGACCATGGTGTTGTAAGCCCAAGGGAGTAGGGGCTTGCATAAGACTTAGCTACCGAAAGGAAAAGGCTTTCAATTCATCTTTTAGGCTCAAACTAGGCTTACAAACATTTAGGAAAATCACCTCAGTCTCTGATAATCTCTCTAGTTTCTGTAAATAATAACTGGAGATCTCAGGGTTAGTAAAGAAGTGCTTCGACCAAGGGTTTTTTCAAGAGTTAGTACACTGCATGCAACACTTGCATCACATTTAGCGTTAAAAGTGTCTAGCAGAAACAAGTTCGACTAAAACTTATGATCTGTTAATGAACAACGATTAAAATTACAATGTCTTTAAGTTCTAACAAGATATATATATATATATATATATATTTATATATATAGACACTTTTGAGTGGAAAATGTAATAGTACCCTACTCCCAGGTTCTCCTGGGTGAGAGGTAGATCCCAAATCTTTACTAGAGGAAGATCCAATACTCCTCGTAAATGTGCTTCCAGACACATCTGACTTAGAGTCCACATCATTATAATTTGCTTCCTGATGTTCCATACGAAAAGTCGTCTCTTTCGATTCTTCATCCCTGAAAAATGAGAAGTAAATCTTCATAACAAACAGAATATTAAAGACTTAGGAGACGTTTGGATTCGAAGATGAGCTGAGATGGATTGTGAATAGTAATGAGATGAGTTATGAATAGTAGTGAGATTTATGAGTTAAAGTTGCTGAATAGTAGTGAGATGAGTTGAGATAAGCTGAGATGAGAGCTGAGATGAGCTGAGATGGATTGTGAATAGTAATGAGATGAGTTGTGAATAGTAGTGAGATTTATGAGTTAAAGTTGCTGAATAGTAGTGAGATGAGTTGAGATGAGCTGAGATGAGTTGAGATGAGCTGAGATCACTTACGAATCCAAACGAATCCTTAGTGTTATGATGAAGAATATCTACAATAGAATCCTAACCTGAGTTTTGTTATTGGTGTCAGGCAGTGAATTTTTACCTGCAAGTCAGACATGTAAGGAAAACTCATAGATGCCACATTTTTTAAAGTTCAGCATATGCAATGCTAAAAGCATACTCTTTTCTTCTAAACTGGAAGAGGAAAGCCATTGAGATACTGAATGGCAGGGGAGAGATATAAGGGAAAGAAACATGAGTTCTCGGTTGAGTGCAAGTACTACTTCATATGACTACTTATCCAATTTGTTGTACGCATCCTTTTCACATAAATGTAAAACTTCTGTTCTTAGAAGTAGTCAAATTCTTTTCTTTTGTTTTTCTGGTAAGTGCTGAATTCCTAGTATAGAGAAATATATATTTATACAGTATACTCATAATAATTTGTCCCATTCATGCCACTATTAAATTCATTTAGTCCAAGAACAAGTTGCACCTGCACTACTAAAAAGTTGGTCTTATTTGACCTTAGAAAAAAAATATATTATTCTGCAATAAGAATATCATCACACGCACACTCTGGCAAGAAGGATTTGTATGGGTAACCCCCGCCCACGTGGGGGGATGGGGGAAGATACACAGAAATATATTTTTCCTCATTTCTAAAGATTTCATATAAATTAATGGACTCCTGAAATGTCAAGAAGCCTTTTATAATTGGATTGCCAAAAAATTGTTGCTATAACCATAAAAGCATACAATATCTCAACAAAAAAGAAGTGGGAGGGGGGGAGGGGGAGATCTCATAGGTACACTACGATGTCCTAATTTTTTCAATGATGTGCATTGTAGCAAAATATAAAAAATATATATATAAAAAGAAACAACAAGAAGAAGAAGAAGACCAAGTAGCATTATACAACTCACTTGTAAGATTGTCCCATAATTGCACTTATTCAGTGGCAGTGAAACTGGAGCAGGAGAAGGTGAACTCATATAGGCTATCATGTTGACAATGGCCTCCCCAAGGATGCCAGATCTAGATGAAGCCTACGGTA
The DNA here is from genome assembly GCF_001411555.2 of Juglans regia. Lineage (NCBI taxonomy): Eukaryota > Viridiplantae > Streptophyta > Magnoliopsida > Fagales > Juglandaceae > Juglans > Juglans regia. Next base: position 472,711 of record NC_049903.1, read on the forward strand.
AGAAAGTCATACTTAGCACAAGGTCTAAGCCAGATGAAATTAAGTAATTTTATAAGCACGCTCAGAGAATGGACACTAAAATCGAGCAATGAAATATAAGAAGCACGTTCAAAATTTTATTTAGAGAATGGAAAATCAGTGAAGAGTGGATATCATGATATTATATCATCGTTCGAAAAAGAAAAGAAAAGGAAGAAGAAAAAAGTTGGTGAACAAAAGCAAAAAGGCAACAACAATACCGTGGAGACAACAAGCTTGAAGAAACAATCTTCTAGCTCCTTTGAAGGGTCATCCTGTGAAATCCGTAAAGATCCTGACAGAGTTTCTGCCCATTGACAACTTCCATTATGTACAAGTGCTTTGCCTGACTTTGACAGCGTTTTCCCAGTTTCGACAGAGATAATAGATACAAGCAGCTTGTCCCAGCCTTTCGGAACCTTTTACAACATAAAATCAGTAGTAAGCAAATATTTTGCGACTATTGACTAAAGATCCTTCAAAAGCTTGCACACTCGACTGAACAAAACATTTGATCCAAATAATTTTAAATGGTGGTAATTGAACTTTATATCAAACGAAAAAAAGAAGAAGAAAAAGATAAAGAGCGTCCTTCATAATTTTCAGAGGTGAACATTCAATAGTGTTTGATGACAACTTCAATAGGAGAATCAATAGTCTATGATAAATAATTTCAGCCACTATTTTTTCTTATATGAGCAAGATAAACATTGGATTAGAGGATATTTCAGAAGGTGGTAGAAGAGAGGACCCAGAAATACCCCCAAACAGTTTGATACAGAGCATTAAATAATAATAACAACAACAACAACAACAACGGAAAATGGTTATACAAAGCAGTCTCATATTTCAAGCCGATAATTTCAGCAACTAGCAGGTGAGAAATGAAGGCTTGCGAGGTAAAGCCACCACACATTGGAGGCGCACACTTCAGCTTCCCATCAGAGCAATCACAATTTGTAGGTACCAGCGACTTGAACCTAAATCTATCTATACATCCACTTGTCAGATCCTTTCTAGAGTTTTCTAGCAATAGTTAATAACAAGGTTTAAAGAGTCAATAACTGCATCAGCAATTCGCCAAATCTGACTTGGACATAATTTTCCTTGCATCTCTAAACGTCCCTCATTTATAACTAGGATTGACATTTATTCAAAATTTCCCATAAATAACCAGTACTCGCAAATGGACATGAGTACAGGAGAATCATATTCGTCTACCACCTCTATTGATATCTAAATCTTTTATCTGATTACTTGACCCTGTTTTATTTGTTTAAAAGCCCATAACGTGCAATATAATTTTCCTTCACGGTAATACCCTATAAAGATCATGGCACTTGAAGAAACATGCATATATCCTATTCGAATAAAGCACCAGTAATTCGTATAATTTGAAAGCAAGATCGATATAGGAACAATGATGGACCTGGAGGGCCTTGAAGCGGGAGAAGTTGAAATCAACTCTGTTACCAGATTTGGCATGCTTGTTCTTGTTGTGGAGTCTGAACATTGTGTTTGTATTCCCTTTATTTTTCCGGTAAACTTTGGTAAAAATCAATCTCTCACCAATTCAAAATCAAAGATGAAGTAGCAACACCACGACCACCTCCTCAACCACGATTATCATTTACTACCAAACAAAGCAGAGAGAGGGAGAGAAATATCAATGAGTGAGAGAGAAACAAGGCGCAGAGAGAGAGAGAGAGAGAGAGCGTTAGCTAAGTGGTCATTGTTGTGAAGGGTGGTATTTTATTTTCCTATGGCATTCCATTTAGGGGATGGAGAGAGAGAGAGAGAGAGAGAGTTGCGAGAGTGAGGTGCGAATCAGAGAAGGGTAGAACGGCCCCGTTGTTTAAGTTTTAAACTGAAAGCAAAGGCAACCAACCCGATCCTCAAGTATAGAAGAGTATACTTTGTCAACGACAGAGTCAGCGCAGCCACTAATTCGGTTGACGTGTCATGGACTCGTGGCCTATTAACATTAGAGGTGCACCAATAGTATGATTCCTTGACTTTTTAACTTTATAGTTTATTTAATTATTCCAAATTTATGGGTTGATGAACGCCATCATCCACTTCGATTCGATTCCTACATTTCACTGATCTTTTATATATTATTATTATTATATTTCTTTTTTAGGAGGAGGAGGAGGAGGAGGTGGTGTGGTTTACGTATAATAAATATCCGCTTCTCAGTTTCAACTTTGTCGACTTTTTTAATTAATTAAAGTTGAACCATACTCGTTTGGTCTACCAGCATTGAGTTGAGTTGAACCATACTACTACTCTCTTCCGCCCTCTTTACAATCATCTTCCATTAATAATTGGAGAATTTTCTCAAGCACCAGTTTAATAATGCGAGTGGCTCAACCGCGAACGCGGGAAAATAAAGTTTTACTTCCAACGTCCTATAACACATGGCCATGGGTTCTGGGCATAATCCAGAAATTGAACTTGAAACACACAACCAACTCTTTTTTTTTTTTTTTTCTTCAACTCCTACTACTTCGTTTAATATTTCAACTGCAAAAATTTATTTTCGATTATCTTAAGGCGCCTTAATGTCTATCTTATTATAAAGGAAGTCTACATGCAGATATTCATCTTTCTGTGCTAAAATTGTCAAAAATTATCGATATGAATACACTCGGATATTAATACTTATCACTTTCTAGATATATATATATATATATATCATTTTTAAATAACGGCAACACATGTCCGTACTATAAAAAGGATTTCCATTTAATATAGAAATCAAATACCCAATAAAATTATTTCGAGTATATATGAAGACACCTAGCTAATTGGTAAAGGCCATGCATAATATTAGATAAGAGGATATATATCTCGTTGATGGGTACCCAAAGCAAAGCCAAGCCAAGCAAAGCAAAGCCAGTCAGCTGGATATGCCTTGCAACCCATATATATTGCATCTGTCCCAATGCAATGAATTCACTTTCGGAATTCCAAAACAGTGTAAAAATAATCAATATAGAGTGCCTTGAAATGGGGGAAACCAGCCGAGTGACCAAGCTGCCGGTATTCTTCTTCAGTCCTATGCTTACCCTTGGTCCTGTAGATTGTCATGACAAAGATATCTCCTTCTAAAAGGGCGCGCGTCCTATGACTGTCATCCGACTGCTCCGGCAGCACAGGCTCACAGGCGATCAATTTCCCTCCTGCTGGAAGTGCATTGTAACAATTCTCCATGATCAACTTTACTTCACCATCCGTCCATGTCGTCAGAATCCACTGCCAAATAACATTAATTCAAGAATTACAAGATTATATATATACAAGGCTCATTAGCCACTCGAAGAAACTTGGTTATTTCTTAACAGAGAAACTCTTATTGTCTGAATTAGGCATCGGTACCTGATCTGTGGATAGAATATATATACACATATATAATTTTGATGAATAATAAATGATATGCGGCTATGATGATCCTAACACATAACAACCTTGTCCAAGCAATTCGTATAACAAAGAGAGGAGTGAGAAGAGTAGTTAAAAACAGACAAAACCTTCATGAAGATGGCATCAGCAGAAGGAATAGAATGGAACATGTTGCCACCAACGTTGGTCACTCCTGTAAAGATCAAAATAGACCCATCAATGCACACCAAATATTATGTTCTGTTTTAAATATGTCGGAAATAACTAGTTGTCGCGTTAGCATTCACATGGATTTTTTAGGATCGTGCTATTCTGCCGTTCAACGTGTACCGCCCAACGTGCAATAGTGTAATTTTTCTTTTTTCTTTCAAATATTTTTTATATATTTTTAAATATAAAAAATATATAAATAATGCTAAGTATAAGTATGACAAACCAGCATAAGCTTTTTATAAAAAAATAAATCTCAGTAAAAAGAAAATAATATTTTTACACTTTTTCAAAATAAAGTCTACATTTTTATAAAGAAAAATTCTATTCCTAAGCCTCATACACCACACACCAATCTTTTTATGATTTCTTTAATTTTATTCTCTTACCAAATGTGTGGTATATAGATTATGAGTAGAATAATTCAATTATTTTAAGAATAATAAAATAAAATAAAACTTTAAAAAAATTTAAAAAAAATAAAAAAAATTTAGTGTGTGGTGTATGGACTTATGAATAGCAATACTCTTTTATAAAACTTACACAAAATTTAACCATTTAAAATTTGTTAATATCATTTCTCTTTTACTTTATCTATCTATATGTACTACCTTTCATCACCCAATCAATCAAACACTTAGGCTTGTTTGAAGAGTGAGATGAAATAAGAATTTTTTGTATAATAATAAGATAATTTATAAATAGTAGTGAGATCATTTGAATTGAATATTTTTAAAATTTTGAGAGAGGAGAGAAAAAAAATTAAATAAAAAATATTTTAAAGTTAAAATATTATAATAATATAATTTTATAAAATTATTTTTATTTGAGATTTGTAAATGTTTGAATTGTTTTTTATTTTTTATTTTTTATTTGAAAATTTAAAAAAATTGTAATAATTATTTTGAAAAAATTATAATAATTAATTTAAAAATTTCATCCAAGACTTCAAACCATTCTTTTGATAAGACTTCTTTCTATTTTATTATTTTTATTTAATATAAAATATTTAAATTTATTTTTCCTATACTACAATATTAAAATTTTTCATACTCTAAACTAAACATGAGATACCAACTATCTCATCCTAATTGTACGGCTGGCTTCATCTGTGTATTCAAACGCACGCTACTTGAGATTTTGAAAAGGAAAAATTTTTACATCTGTCTACACCGGCACACACTCAATGCATTGAGTGTAAAAAAAAAAATATGTGAAGTGTGTGCCGGATGTTGACAGATGCATAGCAAACCCCACTTTTAAAAACTCATCTAATTTTATCTGTGCACTGTAGACGTAACCATCCAACTTTTCAGACACCGGCTAAAGGCTTCTGACTTCTGACAGTTCATGTGCAAACTCTGTCAGATTTTTTAGGTGAATAGTAAAAAATTGTATAAATTTTTTTTATTATGAATTGCATACTATTAATTACGATTATTTTTATTATTATTAATCGATCCAAATAATTAAGAAGAAAATAGATCAATCAAAAATAAACCTAAGATTAACAATTATACTAAGAATTATTATTATTATTATCCATCTAAATAACTAAGGAGAAAAAAATTCAATCAAAAAATAAACCTAGCCGTTTCTCACCAGGAATGATCGGTGCTTTGGCCACCACCTCCGGTAAGTCAAAGTTGATCCCTTCCCGTACGTTAGGATGCTTCCCGAGGATCATCCTCAGGCAATCCCCTGCACTTCCCCCAACGTCCACCAGTCTCTCCACACCTTCAAACCCATCGTACCCCACCAACACCGCCTTCATGAACGGCACCGATACTCCCGACATCGCCTTCTGCATCAGCCCGTTCATCTCCGGCTTCTTCCCGTAGTAAGCGTACGCCGAGTCCCCGTTGGCCTTCACGAACGGCTCCGACGCGGGGTCCACCACGGCCTCGTGGACCAATGGCCACGCTTTCATGAGCGCATCCTGGTGGTGCTGAAGCACGTAGGGCGCGTACGATAGACCTTCGCCGTCCGTGACGAGCGTCTTTCCGATCTCGGTGAGTGAGTACTTTCTCTCGGAGTCGGAGTCGTTGGGGTTATGGTGCTCCGCGAAGACGCCGTAGCTGGTGAGCATGCGGAGGATGCGCTGGAGGTTCTCTGGATCAGCAGAGCTCTGGGAGGGGAGGACACGGGCGAGGATCTGAGAAGACGAGATCGGGGAGTTGGAGCCGCCTTGCCAGATGGCATCGGGGACGTTGAGGCGGACGATGGCGTTGAGGGACATGGGCACGCTGATCATGTTGGAGAGCTCCATTATAGCCAGCCTGGCTCGGTTTCGACTTTCTGTCATCTCGTCCTCCATCAGCTAGACACTTTCACGCCACTTTCTGGGTATGTCACTCTGTACTCTGATATTCTGATCCGGTTGTATTGCAATTTGCTGAAGTTGGTTATAAATATGGAAAAATATTTGCATCAGCCTACTATTCATCACACACTTAACACATTTAGTATATTGAGGTTTAAAAAAAAAAAAATTTAAATGCATGATGTGTGAAGTGTGTAGGTTGATGCATAGAATTACCCTATAAATATTCTGTCACCCCAGCACGTTTGGTGTGCTGCGGCTTCTTCACACACTACTATGTGAAGAAGATTTATTCATAAAATAAAGAGTTCTGTCAGGTTATCGAAAAATAGCCAGAAGCAGTACATCAATTTTATTTTATTTTATTTTTGTTTTTATGTATTTTTTAATTATTATAAATATTTTTTAAAAAAATAAAATATTTATAATATTATAAAAAAATATTTATTTAATCATTAAATAAAATAATTAAATACTTTTAAATAGATCCAAAACATTTTCATAAAATAAAAATAATATATTCGATAGGCTACAGAGGGTGAAAGAAAAGACCGAATACCCGACCCGACCGAATTACCGACCCAACCCGACCCGAATTACCCGACCTGGTTGTGTTTTAAAACGGAAACGGAATACCCGTTATCCGATTTGTTTTTAAACGGGTATTACCCGTTTACCCGATTTCATCTAAAATCTTACAGAATACCGCTCGAGTCGACACTCTCCCTCGCAGCCGCTCTCCTCCATCGCAGCTCTCTCCATCGCAGCTGACTCTCGCAGATCTCACTCTCTCCATTGCAACTCGAGCGGAAAGGTTAGTGGGTTAAACCCATTCTCATCTCTGTTCTATTATGCTCGTTGGTAAAATTTGGTATCTGGTTTAGGGTTAAAATCGTGTGGGTTGAAATCGGGCCATGTATTAGGGATTTTTGAATTTCTGTGCTGGCCGATTGTTGTGCGGTAGTTTCTAGACTGATTTCTCAATTTTTTCCTCTCATGATTGTTCTAGTTGGTGGTAACCGAATAGAGGAAGGATAATATTTTTATGTTGTGCTCTGTTTTACTCACAGCCGTGTGCTTTGTAAGGCATTTTTGATGTATCCCTTCCTCGTGTTTTCTTGAGTTTAAATTATGTTCTTAGTTATGTTTAAGCCTTTTTTTTATGTATTAAATTAATAGAGATGAGAATGGGTATTTTTAATATTTTCCCTAAGTTAATAGTCTTACTAAGCAACCAAGGATTTTATTAAAACTAGTGATTTTTATGTTGTAATTTTCTAGTTTATAAGGGATTCACCCTTGCTGTTTTTTGCTATGTTTAAACAAAAAAAAAATGATGTTTCTTGCTAGTTTTCTTCAATACTAGTGTCCTTAGTCTATGTAGTTGGGATTGTGATTGAATGGAGGGATGCTTAAAGGCATGAATGCACTAAAGCTACTAGCTATCTATGGAGGTGCAGAAAATTCTGCTATGCACTCTGTTTTGAGGCTTAAAACAGTTCACTTCATTCCCATTATTCTCTTGCATCCTTTCCTCAACCAAAGTTAATTGTTTGTATGAAGCACCATTGCAAACAAGTGACAAAAACCAACCATCTTGTGAGCTTTAGCCCTTTGTTTAAATTGACTACATGTTTAGGGTGCCTTCATTTAAAGTTTTGGCATTCATTAGTGTTAAGTTTTGCAATGATCCACTTGCCCGTAAGTGCCTTCATTTAAAGTTTGAAGTCCAGTTTTTGCAATTGGGTGGGTATATTAATTTTATGTTATGACGTTGCATATTGCATAGAGATCGAAGGCAATACCCTTGTAATTGCTTGTATCTATTCATGTCCTCGTTGATTCCCACAAAACTCAATCAAAGGTGACAAAAATGTTGAAAGTGTGGCAGACAAAAATAATAGGGTTTGCCCCACAGCCATAGGCCCCTTAATTTAGTGTGACACTTAATTAAATTATTAATTAGTGGACGGTCCAAATTAATCAGTTTTGGTTCGAATGTGGTCCGGTGCCGATGCCCCACTAACTTATCAAAATATTCATAATTTGTACGTTAATAAGTTGTGATCATGAGATCATTGCTTGTTTGATATTACTTTGATATATAAGCTAGCTGTACTACTTGGAATATTTGTAATTTGCTATTTTCAAGCTAATATTTCAGATCAATAAAAACAACTTGTTCCGGTAGCACATCTTTGATTCAATATATATATTAATTAAGAGGAAGGAGATCACTCCAAATTCTAAGCCAAAAGTGATGTGATTTTGGACAGTTTCTAACGTGTACATAAATGTATTAAAACAGTGCTGCTATTTTGATTGTTTGTATAAACACTGGGTTTCAAAATAAACCCCAAAATGGAAATTAATTTATAAAATTACCCAATTTATCTTCTAGTTTTTCTTTATTTTATTCAGATACATTGTCAAACGTTTTCCTTCTTAAAGGCCAATAAGATAGTTTGCATTTCAGATATGAGTGGTAGGATCAACTTGACCCCACGGTAATTGGATCCATAGCACTCTATTACCTGCAATGAAACAATTTGACAATCAAGGCACAGTAACTTGGGTAGATGACACTTGCTTTTCTTCTTTTTAGCAGATATAATTGCTGAGTACACTTCAAAAGAAATACAAATCAATGGAATGCGAATGCGAATGAATTTTTTGGATAGTTATTATGTGCTTGAGTCTCTATTTGCATCCTTTTAAGGGAATATGTTTTATTTAATTTACAGGTATCTTACTCTATTTTTTTTTTTTTAATTTGCAGGGAATATGCCTTCATCTGGGTCTGAATCAATGCCCAATGTGATTCATTTGGATAGTACTCAGCCTCCAACTTTGGATAGCTCTCTCCCAACAACTAGTCCTCAAGTTCGCCCTCCTATCACAAGAAAACGGGGAAGATCAGATGTATGGCAACACTTTATGAGGATTGAGAATGTCAAGGATCCCAATGAGCCCAAAGCCACGTGCGATTATTGTGGTAAAGTTTTGTTATGTCATCCTAAAAAACAAGGTACTTCATCTTTGAAGTACCATTATCAGACATGTAAAGTCTTTAATGCTAGTGGAGTTGGAAGGGATAACCCCCAATCAAAAATGACCGGGACTAGGAAGACGGGGGTGGATGGTACAACTAGTAGTCCTAGTGTTGGACTTGCTAAGTACAATGAACAGAAAATACGATCGGCGGTAGCTAAAATGATAATCATGGATGAGTTACCGTTTAGATTTGTAGAAAAACAAGATTTTAAAGACTTTATGACCGTAGTTGAGCCTAGATTTCCAATCCCCTCTCGCATTACTATTATGCGAGATTGTATGAAGATGTACATGTTAGAAAAAGATAAGTTGAAGAACATGTTCATGGCATCTGATTATAAGATTTGCATCACTACTGACATGTGGACATCAATTCAAAATCTTAACTATATGTGCATAACAGCCCATTTTATTGATGATGATTAGATCTTGCATAAGAGGATTATAGATTTTAAGAAAGTTCCTGATCACAAAAGAATAACAATAGAAAAAGAGATTGAGTCATCTGTACTTGGATGGGGCATAAAGAAGATATTTACAATCACAATCGACAATGCATCCTCTAATACTACGGCTATTGATTATTTGAGGAAAATTGCCAAACTTAGGGATTGTATGGTATTAGAGAATGAACTTATGCATATAAGATGTTGTGCACATATTTTGAATCTCATTGTTCAAGATAGATTGAAAGAAGTTGATAAATCAATTGTCAAGATTCGAAATGCAGTAAAATATGTGAAATCTTCCCCTGCAAGACTTAATAAGTTCAAGTCATGTGTAGAGAAGCAAAATATTTTGGGTGGTGGGCTTCTTTGTCTTGATGTTCCAACTAGGTGGAACTCAACATATCTAATGTTGAGTGCGGCTCTCAAATATTATGCGGCGTTTGAGGTGATGCAAGATGAAGACAATGAGTTTGACCCATATTTACGTGAGGTTGGACAAGGAATACCAACTTTACATGATTGGGAAACTATTAAGGTTTTTGTAAAATTTTTGAAACTTTTTTATGATACGACTTTGCAGGTTTCAAGCTCAATTTATGCAACTTCAAATTTGTTCATTAGAGAAGTATTTACAGTCTATAATTATTTGAACAAATTTTCTATGAGTAAGAGTAATATGCTGAAAACCATGTCGGAGAGGATATTGTTGAAATATGACAAGTATTGGGGGGGATTTTGAGAAATTGAACAAAATGTTGTTTATTGCATCTATGCTTGATCTGCGCTTCAAGTTAGAAGTTTTGGAATTTTGTTTTAGAAATTTTCTTGTGAATGAGCGAGCGTCTGAACTTGTTGATTGGTTAAGGAGGATCATTGAGCGGATGTATAAGCAATATTCAAAATCTAGTGTAGGTTCAAGTAGGAGCCAATCAAGTGTTGGTGAGACCCAAAGCAATACTTCTTATGATAATGTGGATGATATATTAAGTATATTTGAATAATATCAAACATCAAAGGGTGCGGTAGAGTCTAAATCAGAATTGGATAAGTATTTCATGGAAAGTGTTAAAGGATCGACACCCGACTTTGATATTCTACTATGGTGGAAGGTGAACTCAATCAGATATCCGATCCTTGCCAATATGGCTCGAGATGTGTTAGCTATTCACATAGCTACTATTGCTTCTGAGTCGGCATTTAGCGTTGGAGGTCGTGTCTTAGATTCATTTCGTAGCTCATTGGCCCCAACAACAGTTGAATCTCTTATTTGCACACAAAACTGGTTAATGGCTCCCTCCATTAATTATGACTCCCAAGATGTAATGGAAGATGCTGAAAGCTACAAGTTAGAAACCGATAAGATTCATATTTGAATTTTATTTTCATATAGTCTTTTCAATTAATTATATGTTTAACATAATTTTTTTTCATGTGGAGATAACTTTGAAAAATATTTTAAATGAGATCGATTGAAGATTATTTGAAGTACTTTTGGACCAAAACTAGCTAATCCAAGAGTAAGACCATTTTTTCTTTTTTCTTTAGATTGAATTTTTTTTTTTTTGTGGGCATGTTCTTCAATCTTCACTTTCTTTCTTAGCAATAGAGGATGTCCAATTTTAGTATCATTATCCAATTTTTTGTGGGCATGTAGATTAGCTAGTTTTGAAGACAGGAGGAAGATTCATGAACACGCATGGATAGGATTCATGTGGACATCAATTTTTTGTGGGCATGCAGATTACTTGAAGTACTTTTTTGTGGGTCCGGTTTAATTGATATGTATGCCAAGTGTGTTTGTGTTGGAAGTGCTCGCTAAGTGTTTGATAGGATTAAAGTAAGAGATGCTGTTATGGAACTTTATGGATCAATACCCATCTTTTTTAGTTTTTTTTTTTTTTTATGTGGATATTTACAAACATATTTTTTGTAAATTCTTGGAGTCAGAAGATTAAGAGACTAACATATATCTATTTTCAAAAAAAAAAAAAAAATCGGTTAATCGGGTATTCCGAAAACAGTGTACGGGTCGGCAATCGGGTATCGGGTAAATCAGGTAATCGGGTAACAGAATAGTCTTGGATTCGGTTCGAGTCGGAACAGTAAATTTCGGGTCGGGTCGGGTCGGGTCGGATGAACAGTTACCATACAACTCAAGTTTGCTTTGTATCTTAGTCAAAATTGCTTTTTTTTTTTTTAATATTTTTCAGATATCTTTAAATATTTTTAAAAAATAAAATATATGAAATTAAAAGAAAAAATAATAACCTCTCAACTTAGATTCGATATGAACAGAAAGAGGTATCTATTAATATATATATTAATAAAATATTCCTACAATCCATTATTAATATAAATCTTAAAATTTTTTTATCTCATCTCATCTCATATTGTCATTATATTTTTTTCAAATTTTTATATAAAATATAATAAACAATTCAATTTTTTTAAATTCTAATTCAATTTTTTCAAATCCTAACACAATAATAATATTAAAACATAATATTTTAAATTTTTAAACAAAACATAAAATTCTCATCTCATCTTCCAAACATGCCTGGATAGTGAATGATACCTATCGAGGGATGCGGAGATCATAAATAATAAATATAATAATAATAACTAATAGTTCTATTTAAAAAAATTTATACTATATACAATATTAAAAATAAAATTTAATTTAAATTTTACTAATCAAATTATATCAAATGTAAATTGTGTTATTTATAATTATGATATAATATTAAAGAGTAATGCTAGAGAGAAGCCATTATAGCAGTGCACACTTTACACTTACTGCGTGGCTGATTCTAGTTGATTGTTCCCAACACTCCCTTAGAGAGATGTGTGGTTTAGATGATGTCACATCTTGTGTGTAAAATAGATACTTTCAATAGTAACTTCTATCTAGATTTATTCAATATTAAATATGATACTTATTAGAAGAGCCACAGACAACATTTGGGTAAGAGTAGTATTACACTCATCGAGGATGTAGTATGAGAATGGATCCGATAAAATTATTTGACTATTTTTATTTTTTTATATCGTTGCATATTTTTTTTTTTAAATCACAAAATTATTTTAAAATATTTTCTTAATTATTAAATAATAAATAAATTATCGGACCCAAGTAGACCTTGGCAGGGAGGGACAGCAAGGAAGCGCCCCTGCGCTAACTATTTTGTCTTCTACCACTGATGCTGATCATTCATCCAATTGCTGAACAAAACTACTGCCCCCAATTATTTGTTCTTTTTCCCCCACTGACCACACGCCGAAGATGATCCTCGGGCGTCCTCATTGGGTATTGCCTTTCTTCTTAGATCTCATTTGGATAATAAGATAAAATAAGATAAGATAAAATAATTTTAAATAAAAGATAAAAGTTAAATAAAAATTTTTAAAATATTATATTTTAATATTATTATTATTTTAAAATTTTAAAAAATTAATTTTTTTATTATATTTTATATAAAAATTTTAAAAAATTATAATAATGAGATAAAATAAAACCGTTTATGTATCCCAATGAGGTTTTAGAATATATCTCTTGTAACATAAGTGTAAATGCAATTTTTTGTTTTTTTTTTCAACTATTTTTAAATATTTTAAAACATTTAAAAAAAACAAATTCATTAATATTACTTTTTTAATCATTAAATAAAAATAAAAAAATAAAAATCACAATCGATCACTTTTATCAGCTGAAATAACATTTTCAAACCTCTATATTTTCTTTATTATGATGCCTATATTTTTACAAAAGATTTATACATTTAAAATTTTTACCTAACATTCCTTTACAAAAATCCTTATCTTTTCTTTCTTTACTATGGAGCCTACATTTTTTTATAAAAGATGTATACATTTAAAATTTATACCTAACATTACTGATTTGTTACATAAAAATAGTGAGATTATTCATTCTTAGTTAGCTCATCAGCAATTGGTTGGTGAAAAGGACACGCATACAGTAGAGCCCCGCTTCTTGTGTCCCCTTAAAGTAAGATGCAGATCCTCGTCCAACAGCTAAACCATTACCAAACTACTGGACTGGCCCAATTGTTTGTTCTTTTTCCCTACTGACCTCAATCCCTCGGGCCTTCCCATTGGATATTTGCTCCTTCTTCTTCCTCTTGACCTTTTGCAAAAATCTCTCTTATCTGATTGCAATTGGAACTCGCTAGCATGTAACTAGTAAAGAAAGCCCAGTTCTTGTTTCTCAGTGATTTGCTCTTATCTTTTACCATTTCTGAGCAAAAGCCAATCAGAAGCGAAAGAATCAGAGTCGAGCACAAGCTTTCCCTTACAAACTTCCGTTTCTACCGTCCTTTTTTATTATATTATATATATATATATATATACATATTTCAGGCAGCCAATTCCACCTAGTAAGATATGTGGGTAAGCTGCTTATTACATGGCTCTGGTTATGTAGAAGAATTTGCAAAATCTGAGGTGAGTTCACAAGAAGAATAATGACGAGTCCTTGTATAACTGCAGAAATGGCAATGAAACTTTTCATGATCTTAGCATCCATCGATATACTATTTTGCTACATATTTGTAGTCACAGGGTAAGTGTACATAATTATTTTCTTTTAACCACCATTTTCACTCTCTGAAGCACAGGCACCTCCCTTACAATGGAGTGAGAACAGCAAACCAAACTCCGCAGCTTTCGACGTATTAATTTTATTATTCCAAATGCTAATGCATAACATGGTAAACCGACGATACACAGAAAATTACCTTTGTCACTCAAAAGAATCATAACAATGGTAAATTATGTTTTCTCCCAAAACCGCAAATTACCACAACACTTTCTGTGCTAGAACCCTTGGATATTATTAGATTTTATGTACAAAGTTACAGCTTACCTAGAAGACAAGGAAGCAAATGCAGCTTTTGTTTGTCGTTGACTCAGCTTCATGTACAAGCCCTGCAATGATAGCACCATGTTAAAACACATCACATTCCTCTATAAGAGTAAGTCGACTCCAATATGTTGAATTCAAATCTTTGTTTTTCTTTCTTTTCTATTTGGTCCTCCGTTTTCCTAAAACAAAACCTAAACATTTCAATAATTTATGCGCACATAGAAACCACTGACTGGTGCATACATCGATGACGTCAACGGAAATAAAAATATCAAATGCAAACCAGACAAAACCCATCAAGCATATCACCAAAAGAGTAATAATGCATATATTGCTTGGGATCTGAATTCTAATCCAGATTTGAAATCATGGCAATTAGTGTAATCTTTACTTGTGCATGGATCGACTAATAATATTCATAGATGACATTACGTTTGCTGTATGTATTGTTGCTCCAGTAGTCATGCTAATGTTTTGGTTAGGAACCAGCTCAAAGTTCATGTGCTGCAAAAAGATTGCGAGAGCAACAATAGCTTCCAGCAAAGCAAACTGATCACCAACACACTTTCTGGGCCCACCGCTGAATGGAATGAATCTGTGGTATATATTTTGCACCATCAGCGCCAGTGTTAAAGGGATATGTAAAAGTAAAGAATGGATGCATTTGAGCTATCAGTACAATAAAGAGCACACATTTCTGTAAATGGGATTGAAAAGGTAAAAAACAGCATTGAAGTTATGAAACTCTTTTGGCATCTCTGAAAGGATATAAAAATCCAATACCTGAAATCTGTATTCGTTTCGTTAGGTATTGGGCCTTCTAAGTCAAATCTTTCTGGCACAAACTCTTCAGCTTTCTCCCAGACCTAGAAAAATAACAAGAAGATTGCCAAAATGTGGGTTTTTTTTTTCCCGATAAGTACCAAAATGTAGAAATGTGGAAAGACAAGTAAATCAGACATCTCAGGTCTGTTTCAATTATGCATTAAATTACTGAATTGCACAATAAAAGAAATTACATTTGACCATAAAAAGGGAAGTTTAAACAACATAAGCCGATACCTGTGAGGAATGATGGATATTATATACAGAAATCATAATGTCTTGACCAGCATTAACCTTGAAAGCTCCAGGAAGCACGTCAGCAACTTGAGCTCTTCTTAATAAGACCTAGAAGATTTGAAAGAGTGAAATAAGCAACAAATTGAGTCAGCAGAATTACCACATACTCTTTCTATTTCATATTATTTTGATATAAGTGGAAGAGAAAGAACGCAACCGACAGGAGGATGTGGATATAGACGGAGTGACTCAATTATGCAGCGGGTCAAGAACTTTAGATCCTTAATATCTTCATAAGCAGGAGGTCTTCCTTGTAGAACTCTGTCAACTTCCTCTTGTGCTTTCACCAATGAGGTCGAGTCCTGCAAAAGATGATGAACAATAAACAGTTTCTCAAAATACCACATTCAAGGGAAAAGATAGTCTGAATCACGTCCAAATTTATTACTGCAATCAAAGTAGCATATCAATATTTTACACATGTTCTATAGTTCACCAGATCCACAATACAAATCATAAGAACTTGAGCAAGGGTCCATGAATCGGTAAGGATCGGGCTGTGATAGTAACTTAAGGGCTACAACCTCTTATAAATTACTTCTTAACACATATATTGGACCCATTTGAATAGCAACAGAACCCGATTACCTATGTTCAGCCAACATTTCGAGCCAACAGGCAGTTTAGGGGTCAAAACATTGGTACAAGGCATACACGGATCATGGATGAGAACGGTATTGTTCAATTAGGACAAAAAAATCAAAAGAAATCTTTCAAGTATCAAGAGATGGGTATAAATTGGTGTGATGTTATATATTTATTCTGAATCGGTAACACAGAGCCTGCCTATGCAGTCAGATGCTAAAGTTAGCATCAATTTATCATACAAATGGCAGACTCAAATAATAAAGAGAGAAGTGAAAATGGAAAGGATACCTTACTCAGAAGATAGAGTGTCCACGTCAACACTGAACCAGTAGTCTCATGACCAGCAACTAACATTGACAATAGGTCATCTCGTAGTTGTACACTTGAAACCTAAAACAGTATTTAGCAATTGTATCAAAACTAAATGCTATTACCCTAACAAAAATCCTTCAAGACAACATTGAGACAATACAACGGTAGATGTGTAGCATAGGTGATACATCTGCCACATTCAAAGGCAAGTGTATCATGGATGAAAATAACTTTTTTTCTTGAAGGTGGATAAAGTGGGCAGCTGTGTAAACATGCAGAGACATTGCGGAGGTGGTCATAGAAAAATCGAGTAATAAAAAAGCATGCTCATATGGAGTGAATTCCAGGCATATGCGACAACTTCTGGCCAGAAAGGCGGAAAACCAGGGACTGTAAACTTGAAGCATGGAAACTCAACCATTGGCAACAGTCACAACCAAGCAAAACTAGATGAAAACTTTGTGTATTGTCCCTTTCTATGCTTCCAAAGCCAAAAGCTTGGAAAATCTAGTAAGATTTGAAATAAAACTAATGAAGTGACTTGCAAACTTATAGAACCTGGAACACTCTCACGTCTTCAATTAAAGTCTTGACTATAACCTGTTCACATTTATAAGCACATGTAACCATAAATCAATTCTTCTTGTATGTTTTAAACGCACCAATAATTTTCCAGTCCCAAAACATCTAAACACCAAGTTGTTACCATCCTGAAAACCTCTGCATATGTGCATTCTGGACAGCAACAAATGACACAGTGATCACAAGCAAAACAAACCATACATAGGAGATAAAGGTTTGGTTTGGTTTCACAAATCATGTCATCTCATCTCAACATCTAAACACCATTTAAACAAAAACATTTTTCAATTTCAAATTTTCAAAATTTTCATCTAATCATTACCTAGTCATTACAATTTTCTCAAACTTCCAAACAAAACACAAAAAACAATTTGACTTTTTCAAATCACAAAATAAAAATTATATTAAAAAATTATATTTTAACCCTCTTTTAACTTTATAATCTTTTTATTCAACTTTTTCGATCTCATTTCTCAAAATCCTATAAAATCTTTAACTCAAATTATTTCACTACTATTCACAGATTTCTCATCTTATCTTGTCTCATCTGTGTAATGAAACAAGGCCAAAGAACACTAGCAGACCTCTTCTCTGCTTGCAAGCAAGAAGCGAAGAATGCTTGGATCAGCGTCATTTACATATTCCTCCTCATTTATTCTTTCTCCCTCGGCTTCCACCATATCTTTGCACTTTTCAATAAGTTCTTCAACAGTTCTCCTTATCACAGTAACCGCTTTTTCAGCTTTTATTTGTCTTGGGATTATTTTACAAAGAGCTTTAACCTACATCAAGACACAATATAGTACGTATATGATTATCAAAATGGGAAAAAAAATATAATGAAAAGCAAGAACAGGGCAGCAGAAAGATATACCTTCCAATATGGTAATATATCAGTCGAACGAGCCTCTGCCTCTTTCAATGCAGTGTAAACTGCATCAATCACAGGGCTATCAGTGGTAAGTGAATCAAAATTATAGTTGAATACAGACAGACCTATAACATCAAGAGTTAATTGAGAAAAGTTTTCCTCCATGTTTACAGGACTGCCACTTAAAGCATCGAGCTTGAGCTTTTCCACCAATCTCTCAGCGCATTTGCAAAACACTCGATCAACCATCACTGACAAATACTTTTTGTGAAGTGATGGCACCACAGCCCTACGCCTTGCCTGTTAACAAGATATTAAAAATCACATGGATCATAACCAGTTCAGTGTATTTTTTTGTTACTGGCTGAGAGCTTACAAAAATGAAAAACGGAGGCAATGACATGAGTGCAAAAAATAAACCTGGCAAGACAATCACCTATACTTATTCTCGAGAATAACAAGCAAAATAAGATAAAGCACAAATTATGCTTGGCCATTATGGCAATAAAGAAACCGGGAGAATTGGGGGGCACATAACCATCCGTTCAATAAGGTGAATCAGAACATAACATTGAAAGCTCAAAAATGATGTTCTAAACCAAAGCCCACCCACATTGAACCAACAACACGCAGCATTGTAAAAACTCCATGATTATAGCCCGAAAGTATCAAGTAAATGAACTCTAACCAACTTCCCCACTCCGTAAAAAATGGATATCATTACCGTCCAAAGCGGGCCTTCGGCAATGGCAAAACCCGACCCAAACAAGAACTCGGAGACCTCAGACACAAGACCCTTGGAATACCTCCCATAGTTCCTCAGCACATGCTTAGCAATGGTAGGGTCGCTAACCACCACGAAGTTTCTAGGCCCCGCAGCGAGCCGGTAGATGGGTCCGTAATCGTTCATCCATTTGAACAGTGGGAGGAAAAGTGCACCGCCCAGAAGATCAGACACGTCCTCGAGCTTGGCGCTGGCGATGGGAATGCCGGAGTCATCGTCTTTGCTCAACGTTAAAGACCGAGTGAGTGAGGTGAGCCAGTCAGGGCTTACCCAGGAACTTGTTTTGTTGCTTTTGTTGTTGTTGTTGCTGCTGTTGTTGTTGTTGTTGAGGGAGGAATTGATGGTGAGGAATTGATAAGGTGGGGGTTTGGAAGAGAAAATGGTAGTACTGGTGGTGAAGGTGGGTTTGAGGAGAGGAGGGGTTCGGAAGAGAGAGGAGGTAGAGAGGGAGGAAGACATAGCGGGGAAGTGAGCACTCTTCTGGTTCTGGGCGTGTTTCTTCTCTATGTACTCGTGTTTTTCTTAGTCACCATTGCCGGATGGAAGCGTTGAAGTGTTTGAAGTCTGTGCAGCGTGTGTGGGTGATAGTTGCGACAGACGATTGTGGATTGGATTGGGTTTAGGCATTTTAGAGCTTTCTTATATCTAATATAAAAACTGTAAATTATTTAAAGAATTGATGAATATGTAAAATGCAAATGTCTACAATAACCCGTCACATATAACGGTACTGTTTATCCTTTAAATAATTTTTTTATTTATTTATACTTTATTTACTCCCTTATTTATTTTTATTTTTACATTTCAAAACAATTTTTTTTATTATTTATCATTTAAAACACCTCTATTTAATTTTTTTCTAAAACATATCTTGAAAATATTATTTATCTAATTTTTTCATATTTTGATTTTATTTTTTTATTTTTATTTGGTTTATATATTTTTATTTTGTGTGTATAGAACTTAATTATATTACATTTTATATAATAATATCTTGCAAATATATGGATATTAAAAATTTATTGGTAGAAAAGAAATGTTTAAAAAAAATTAAAAAATAATATTTAAATGATATGAAAAAAAATAGATAAACTAATGTATGATATATTGTAAAAGCTAATATATAAAATAAAAAAAGTGAAGTTTGGTGATGTATTTTAATAGATAAGATAAATGATTCATTATGAATGTTCTTAGATAACATCCTTTTGCGCACCCTCTTCTAATTCAGGCATTTTTTTTAAAAAAAATTCTTAATTTCTAATTGTTAAATTTAATTTTGTATCTTTTTAATTTGTTGACCATTATGGTCTAATTTGAGTGAATAAGGATTGAAATATCCAATTTTAAAACATAGGGATCAATCACTCTAGAAGTTTTTTTTTTTTTAAATATAAAGGGATCAAACTCTCCAAATTTTAATAATTGAACCCTTAAAAATAAAATATATAACGACAAGCAGTCGTCTTTAAAGACTCTAACAGTGAGGCCAAAGGAAATGTTTTTAATAAGGATGTTATTTTCTTAATGCAGCGACATACTCCGTCGTAAAGTAGACTGTGTTGTCTGTCACCCGATGGATAATGGCCCAACCATTATGAGAAGGGGAAACCCAGGAGACATCATCGGGAGGAAGACATAAAGCCCATAAAAGAGGACCTTCTAGGAGTACAAATCGAGATGAGCACGGAACGGGCTTGTTATTTATAGGAACACAAGCCCAAGCCTTATATTGGACTGGATATTAATATTCTAGGATCTATTTAATTGGGCTTGAGTTTAGCCCAATAACAACTATCACAATTTTAACTATTCTTTTCAAATAATTCTATTTGAAATCATTACACCACACATAATTTACATGTCAAAATTTAATTTAAAAGTTAAATTTTAAAATTTAAATTTTATAAATCAAATTATGTTATATAAATAGCGTGTGATGTAAATACCTTCAAATAATACTTCAAGTTTGTTTGTTTTGATAATTCAATGTAGGAGTTAAAGGCCTAATTACAACCCTTGGAGAATAATTCAATCCATTTGTTGCATATTCTAAATAAGTAAATAAGTATATATAATTGATGTTCTTCTTAATATATAATATCCATTTTGCAGTCAAAAGGGAAATAAATAAATAAAGAAAGAAAGAAGATGTTAATGGATTGGACCGTCGCCATGACAATAGTATAGTACAACAAATTAGAAAGGAAGGGAGGCATGCAGGCGGTCAACATATATAAATATATATGCAGCAAGTTACGACGGCAGGCATGCAGGAGGCTGGCTAGCTATAAGGGACGGAGTCAATCGAGTCAGGAAATATATATATACGAGGAGAATATGCTGGACACTACAAGAAAACTATTTATTTGTGATCAGTTAATTCTAATGAATGATCATATATGTTTCGTTGAATTATTTTTATTGCAGTACTTATTATTTTAATTACCACGTTTAAATTCTTAACGTGTTCGATTAATTAGTGGGATATTGTTCCATAACAATGAAGTAACTTTTACATCTACCCCAAACATGACAATTTTTTACCATATGCACCAAAAGATCATTGAGAAATTTTGTTTCTCATCATCCACGTACAATTATATCAATTAAAGATCGATCATGCATGTTTTAAATACCTAATTTTTCATTTAAGTGATTGATTTATGAAATCATTTAAAATGTGTCGCATCAATATTGTGATAAAAATCAAGATAAAAAAAAAAAAAAAAAAAAAAACAGCATATATAGCTCATATATAAGTAATTGATCACGGAAAATTAAAAAGGAAATTTGTATTCAACAAAATAAGTACGTACTGTCCATTTGATCTCAATGCATAGCTCTCATGAATTCTAGCTAGCTGCATGCAAAGTAGATCATGAGATCATGTGTAGATTTTAATTAGACAATCCTAAACCCAACATGCATCGTAGGGTCTATTTGATCAGAATACAAGAGAATAGGGCTCCTTTTAATTTGTTACTTTTAATTAGTTATTACCTTGAAACATGACTACATGATGATTTCCTAGATCGATCTAGTGTCAAATTAAAGATCATATTGCTAACAAAATAATGGTCAAAATGATGAATAGAACCTCGTAAACATATATATATATATATATATAATCGATCCCCGTCCACATGCAAACTAAAACAATATATATGTCATTTAATTCATCAATACTTGCTAAAATTAAGGGAATTAATTAAGCTGTCGACTTAAGTTCATTAATTAATTATAATTAGCCAAATAATTAATACATGCGAGTACTAATATTTACTGATCAGTAGTACTCATAATCTCTAACTTCACAATCGAGATGGATCTAGCTAATATATATAATATTTTAATATTGGTGCTGTATATATATAATAGTTAGATATGCATGAAAACGCGGGGCACTAGATTTTTAGGCTCTTGGACGACAAAAGGGTGGGTATAGATTTCGGATAGATATGGTCGATCAGATTAATTACTAGCTTAATGTGCAAAAACAACAACAACAACAAAAAAAAAACATACCAAAAACAAAATGTGCCTACGTAGTAAGTACGTAAACGTTGTAAAATAAGACAACGAGACATGAATCTGCATTAATAGTGAAAAGCTTTAATAATTTAAGTATCTTATTCATCCTCATCAACACAACCTTTATGCAGCGCCATTCCAAGATAGTTCACTAGCTAAGGCTCCATTAATTTAGATAGTGGAATAAGATAAGATGGTTTTAGATGAAAATTAAATAAAATATTGTTAGAATATTATTTTTAATATTATTATTATTTTTAGATTTAAAAAAGTTGAATTGTTTATTATATTTTGTGTAAAAATTTAAAAAAATTATAATAATAAGATAAGATGAAATCGTTTCTATATCCAAATGGAAATTCACATACACTATATATATATATATGATAATACTATTGAGACCGATGATAAATGAATGAAATTTGACCAATAACTACAAATGCACTTTTTTTATTTTTTTTCTTTTTATTTCAATCATTTTTTTTATATATCTTTAAACATTTTAAAAAAAATTTCAATCGATAACTTTTACCAATTCTTTTTTAATTAAGTTACTTTTCATATATATATATATGGCAATATATTATAACACTGACCAGCAGGTGAGGTATGGGGTTTATCCTTTAAAGGTTTGACCAAACTTTAGAGAGAGAGAGAGAGAGAATAAAAATACATTAATTCCATGCATGTAATCAATGATACATAATTGATTGCAACGAAAGTACTCAACATACAAGCGTCTAATCCGTTTTGATATATAGATCTGGATTAATTCATCGGTACTTCTCCGAGCTAGCTAGATATATATATAGCCTTAATCCAATAATTTCCTAGAATCCAAGAAATTCTTCCTCTTGGGCTCAGAAGATGAAATGTAGTCGAGAAAACTAGCAAAGTCGGTGTCCTTGAAACGCCTTGGATTCGCTTCGTTGATCAGTTTAGGCGACGGCCTAACCATGCTCTGGAAAGGAAGGCTATGCAAAGAAGCCACCGATATTCGAGGTTTCATAGGGTTCACAGATACTCTATGTAAAACGCTCTTGTATTTTCCGTTGCTAAATATCTGAGACAAATTAAAATATAATTGAATCAACAGTTAATTACAAACTACTTGAATTAATTATATATATTTTTTGGATTTCGTGCACTTTGATGTACTTACGACCCACCTCTAGATGATCACCAATGTTGACAACAAATGAATTAGCAATTGGTTGGACAGTAATCCATTTTTCTTGGAATTGTATTTGTAGGCCCTCAACCTCATCTTGGAGAAGAAGTGTGAGGAATCCATAGTCGGAATGCGGTGGCATTCCCAGGGTTAAATTGGGTTCTGGACATGGCGGGTAGCAATTGGCAACCATTAACTGGCTTCCTTCTTGTAAGTCTTTTAATATGTCATCTTCTTCTTCTTCTTCCTCTGTCTTCTTCTTCTCATCCGCGATTCCCACAAGTCCTAAGCTCTCCACGATGGCCTCCATTAGCATTAGAAACAAGTATTTGGTTTCTGTTGCGTAGGTAGCCGCCAATTTCCTGTTTAAAGCATGAACCATCAACTTGATTGGTCCTCAAATTATTAATATTTACATATACATGCATGTAATAGATATCATTGCTTGACAACTACGAGCAAGTTAATTATTCTTTATATCTAAGAACTTCATGAGTAATAGGAGTCGTAGTAATTCATTTGCAAAAGTCAACCCCTATTCGTTTCCCGCAAAGCCGTACGTGTACAGGTTAGCTAGCGATTATGAGCCACACAAATGAAAGAAAGAGATATATATATATATATATATATTTATATAAATATATATATATAAGAGAGAAAGGACTGCAAAAAATAAAATAAAATAAAATAAAAATAATTGAAGGCTGAAGCTAAGGTAGGTAAACTCTCACCTCAGGTCCATAGGAGAAGAAGGCCAATGTGGGAGGACATCTGATAGGGGATGGCACATTAGCTTCAAGAAGTCTCTCCAACAAAACACATTATCTTTCTTCTGGTTAAAGCTGGTTCCATATCGGACCGGCGCTTGCATATCCGAAGACATGTACTTTGATCTTTCCTCAAATGGCAGCTCGAAAAACCTTGTACAAACGTCAATCATGCTGCTTATAACATCGCTTGGAATGCCATGGTTTACCAGCTGCGCGCAATATTTATAATTTATAATTTAAATTTAATTTGAAGTAAGCATTAATCTTGAAAATTCCTATATTTTCTTCGATTTTTGTCTTAATAGAACATTGACATGGATCAGTGTGGTCGACTGAGATGACTAGATCGAATTACAATTTGGTTTCAACATGGTAATTTATAAACAATTCAAAACCATACCTGAAAAAAACCGTATTGTTCGCAAGCATTAGCGAGGGACTCGAGGACTTGAGGCCGGTTGGCACCTTGCATTAGTTCTGCGAAATCAATGATGGGCAGCTTAAGATTTTGCTCGGATACATGATTTAGCACCCCGTCTTCAGTAATGGGTCGATCGCAGGGGGGTAATATGTACTTCTTGGGAACTCTGTTTATGCCATTTTCCCAGAGGTGCTTTATTCCTTTTTGGTACTCGCTATCTGGCGTATCATTCTCCTCCTTTGTTTCAGTTGTTACAGCCATCGTAGGAGACATGGAACAATAACCTGGAATTCATGCAGGGTTAAGGAAAATTGTGTTCTATTAATTATATAAGCTTTGAATACATGTATTTTCTTTTTGGCCAGAAACGCTGTGTGTGTGTATGAGAGAGAGAGAGAGAGAGAGAGATCTAGAGAGAGAGAGTATTGATTGGATAAATATATATACCAAACGTGAGGCCTTGAAAAGATAATAGCTAGGGATATGCGGAGACTAAGAATGAAATGAAGTGCGGGTATACTGATAAGGTTTTGGAGTATATATAGCAGAGGAGCGAGCGGGGAAGAATAGTATCAAGTTTCAGAGAAACCAGCTTCGGGTTCCGTCGGTCGTGAATTTCAAGGACTCCTTCCATTTAACGACCCGTTGACAAAAAATCAGTCAGACCACGAGCTGGTGGTAGGGACAACGAAAACCCACCACCATGGCATGCATGCTCCAGTCCAGACTCCAGAGACTTCAACTTTAAAAAGCTTAGTCTTCTTTTCTAGCCAGCACCTACCAAACTTATAGGTACAGCTCTCTTTCTCCGCCCTAAATATTATTGCAAATTAATCAAAGTGTTATATATTATATGGCAGGATTAATGAGGATACCATGGTTGACTAGTTTAATTGGCCGTGCAGCTCATCCTCACCATTACATACATATATATATATATATAGAAACATTAAAAACATCCATATATAACTTCTTTATCTTAAAACTCCCCATAGATCTCGTACTGACGTTAACATGGATTCATCTGATCCTCATAACTTACAACGCTAAGGGTGTAATGTGCTCAAGACTACTCGGTGAACAATTCCATTAAAAATGCTCATGCTTAGTTAAATTATAAGTCTTTCGTGAATACTAAAATATAATCAATTATTAAATAATACAATTCATCTAAAACTTAATTCTATTTAGATTTATATTTACAAATTAAGTTGCTAATATAAAGATGATCAACTTAACTCGTGAGCTCACTCGATCGTTTTTATCGTAATACTCACATAAATTAATAAAAATATGTTCTATATATAAATGCATGTGTGTGTATATATTAGTTATAAAGTAATAATATATATATAAATTAAAAATTTTGAAAATGTTTTTATTTTCTATTTTGGTTGTAAATTGTTTGTAAGTTTTTGTTGTTATCTTGAAATTGGAATATAGCATTATTAATATACACTTTTGATATACGATCATAGGTAAATCAATAAAAATTTGTAACTTTGATTCATTTAATTTTTTAATTTTTTAATGAGAATATAATTATGAGATTTAAAAAAGAAAATCATTGAGTACTTGAGCTTGATTGAGCAGTTGGCTCAATTTCAACTCATCATGCAGCTTCCAGCTAAGTTTGGGCAATGTTTGAGAGCATGATATAATATATGATCATCATGATTCATTTTCGAGGTAAGCTTGAGCCTGATTTTGTTGTCGAAACTCAGCTCGAATACAGTATTAATTAATAATCACAATCACAATCACAAAAGTGCAAATTACATGAAAGCTCCGTCGTCTTAAAAGGGGGGGAAAGCCACCAAGTATTATTAGTCCCTTGACAATATTAATTATATAGATCGTCGGAATTTTCGTTGCTTTCTTATAAGAAACCTTTTTCTTTTTAAACTTTTCTGGCTGCGAATTAAGTGCTAACTATATAATAAATGTTTGCCAACAACCAGAGTCCAAACACATGGCCTCATTAATCTTTCACACCAATCTTGACTGCATGCCTATTACGAATAATGATATTAATATATTACATAATGAAGAATTAATGTTTTGACTAGGCATCGTTTATCGCCCAATATATAATATATGATAATACTATACACCATACTCCCATCTTATTTTTATCATATTAAATAGTACTATGTGACACATTTATCACCATTAGATGATAAATAAGCATGTAATAAATAATTATTTAATGGTAATAAATGTGTCACATCTTACTTAATAGGATAAAAATAAAATAGTAGTATGATGTATATAATTTTTCATAATATATATATATATATATGTATGTAGTTTAGTCTGCCCCTCTGTTTGACCACTCAAACTTACCGCTCGATGTAATATCATCGCTAGTTATTTAAAAAAAAAGATGAAGGAAACACGAAATGAAACTTATCTATCTGTTTCAAATTCTACTCTGAAATACTTTAGCAACATGTTGAGCCTGTCCTAGACCTTGAAGCCTCTTGCTCGCAGAAACTTCAAGAGAACCACATCTGCCTTCTCGTCACCTCCCAACAAAGGAATGCCCCACATTGAGGCGTTTGAAACATCAGAAGCCAAGAGCTTGTGCTAGAGCTCTCTTTTTAGAGGACTTAAGGTTGGAAACGAAGTATGTCATGTCCTCTTTGAAGGAAGGAGAGCGAAGCGTGGCGAAGGCCTCCCGTGTGTGTGGTTACAAAGCATTTTTGTAGAGTTTAGGGGATGTCTTTGGGAGGTCTTGGAGTGGGGTATTTTGGATGGAGATGGGTGATGAGGTTTCCATTAATGGGGTTTTGAGCAGGACCCAGTGGATTGTGTTTAGAATAATAATGTAGGGTACAGACTGAGGCTAATTGGCCTCCCGTCGGTTGGGAGGCTAGCAAAACGAGGCTTGGCTTCCCGTCGGTTTCGTGTTTTGTTTTTTATTTTTTTATTTTTTAATAAGTAGATACGTGGCATGCATGATACTTCGAGGGATATGATTGAGCGGTACAGTAGAGCTTCATTCATAAAAAATTAACTTAACAATTTTGATTTATCTTTCATCTAAAAAGATTCTGTCACTCTGATTTTAAATGATGTCTCGTCAATGCTAATTTCGTAATTGATGGGTTTTTCGTTCAATTACAATTAACTCTTCGATCGGTTAAATTAATTCGTGAGGTAGAAATTGATACGTAGGTACGTACAATATATATGTTTTTGCATGTACAGTGGACCAAATCTATGTGTACGTGAAACCTAGCTAACCTCATGATCTGAGTTGGACACCATGTCTTCGTCTCATGAAAATCAGTTACCCGAACATGGCAGTACGTAAAACCTAACAACCTGTCGTGCTAGATCGCACATGCAGTTGACATTTTAGCAGGTAGCATAATTAATAACTGGTTGATGGTTATCTTTTATTTTGTTGATACTCATACAGACGCCGCGTGTAAAAGATGGAATCAAGTTTACATGCCCTTTCAGAGATGCCATGTTGTCATCATGTTGCATGACCCCAAATGGTACCCTTTGGCAAATATTATTGGCGACGACATTTTTTTCATAATACTAGCGTACGTTCGCTGGATCGATCTAAAATAACGTCGGTCGTGCTTATGGATCATTTATGTTTTTTTGTTAATTATAAATGTAGATATAAAAGTTTGGTTAGGACTAAGTCACTATGTTGATAAGTTTGTATAGGATTAAATGACTAAAACGATAGAGTTTATCATATCATTAAGTTGGTAATTATGGATAAATATAAAATAATTATTAACTTTATCTATAAAAACATTGAGTCTATCTAGAAGTCTTAGAGGTTGTTTAAATAAGTCATTTATATGAAATTCTAGTTCATAAGAATCTGCACTTATCCAAAACAAAAGTTTAACAGAAATCAGTTACTGTAGAGAAGAGTTATCGTGACATGTCAGCAATCCGTCAAGAAACGTTCTCGCGACTATCTCTGCCCGTCAGCATAATCCTACTTCAACTGGGACTCTTTTCAGATTGTTTATTTAAATGATCCTACTGGTTAGGATCCACAGAGATTCAGATCCATATATTTTGTAGAGCACTTTCTAGTGCATTGTTTTGGTGAGAAAATTTCTTAGTGAATTTTTATATTTGTGATCTCTCTTTGAGTGTGATCGTGCTTCGAGCGTGGAGGACCGTGTGATTGGATTTTAGCCCCTAAAGTTCTAGGAGGAAAGGCAATATTTGAATATCGCCAGAAGTTCTGACTGTTACTGCGGTAGAAGACAAACATATCGTTTGTCTGGACAAGTAAGAGAGTCAAGTTGCAAAGGTTTTGTAATTGATGAGTACTTGTAATTGATTTTCAAATCATAAGATTGACTTTTCTGGGTTTGACTACGTTGTAGGGTTTTACCTTTAAAGAGTTCTTTAAAAAGTTTCCCTTCGAAACCAATCTTAATGTTATGGAATTTATTTATTTTATGTTATTGTTTAATTATTAAATTAATTGCATGTTTGAATACTAATCAATTAATTGAGTGAATTGGTAGATATTTTTGCTGCATTACAGGAGTATTTGGGTAATTTCAATAAAGCTTCCATTTTCAGAAAAAAAAATGATAATACGCATATATATGTAGAAGAAAAGTTTTCTTGCAAGCGAGTTCGTGCATCAAATTGCGAATCAATATTGACATGTAAAGCATCCATTTAATGTAACTGTGTGAATTGAAGACGATAATGATTTTCATGAAATAGATGACATTTTCTTTTTGAAAATATTTTTTTTTATTTTTCATTTTAATAAAAAAAGTCATCAATATTGGTACACGATTTAGTACGCCAAACCGCTTATACCTAGCAAGACTCATATATATATATGTATGGAAAATTCTATATACTATATTACCATCTCACTTTCATTTTACTAAATATTATGTGATACATTTATCAATATTAATAATATTTGTAATAGTAAATTAACTCCAACCAATAATATTGGTACTAATATATCTTTACTAATTAATTAAAAAAGAAATCAAAAAGTAAGGAGTTTTGATATGTACAAACAAGTTTGCATATCAATCTGCGTATTAATATTATTGCATTCATATTCTAAATTTAAATTAATATTATTTTTAATAAAATTTATTTTTTAATTAATCATATTAGATAAATATGCATATTAACATACAGAATCATTTATAATTAAATTTTTTTAAAAGGCAAGACATGATCATCATCGTTCTCGGTGCAGATATCAAAATTATGAAGCTTATATTGGATAACAGCTAGCTGTTGACCACATCTTATAAGTCTAAAGTTTTGTACATATAATATAAATGGAACGTCTTATTATACGCAACACCAACACGCATTGGTACATGAATAGTCTTGATTAATTAAAAACGTGCGTGTGCAACTATACATGCATTCACGTCATTCAACGACGTCTCTCGAGTCCCTCTTCCAAAATGTCAAATTATTTATAAAATTAAAATTAAATAAAAAAGTTATTTATCATTTATTTTTTTATTTTTTTATAATCTTATTACGTAATATTAGATGATAGATTTATATAATAAATAATTTTTAATAATCTAATATTATATAATAAAATGATAAAAATTAAAATGATAAATAGTATTATTCAAAATTAAATTAAATTAAATTAAAATGATAAATACTTTCTTTGTGCTTTAGCCCCATGTTAGATTCGTTAGTGGATTACAGCAAAACTAGGGGTCTGTTTTATTCTTGTCTTTAAGAACAAAAATTTAAGCAGTTTTCAAGGAAAAATATTTACATCAGCCCCACACCAGTACACACTCAACCTATTGAATGTAAAAAAAAAAAAAAAATGATGTGAAGTATGTGGTGTGGAGCTGATGCATATCATTTCCCTCCAAATAATTATACATACAAAATAATAGGTTTATGGGTCTGATCTGTCTCCTTTCCAACCCCAAGGCCTGAGCCAACTTTTATTTCTTTTAGTTTTTCTTACCGACTCTTACTGTGAAGCACGGGTGACAGTAGGTCCCACCCTCTCTCGGCCTAGCTACGACCCTGACAATATTAACTAGCTAGGGACCTCTGATGTGCTTTGGGGGGCGGGGGGGCCAAGCTGGTCTAAAGTTCCGTCCGTGTCCTCTGCTCTGCTCGATCGCTACTCATGTAACATTTTTGCTTTGTCCTTTTATTCCTCATTCGTTGCATCGTTCATGCTCCACGTCAGCTCCTCAATATTTGTATCTGGCGTACACGTAATATACCTTATTTTATTTTATGTCCTGATCTCTCGCCTCTCACATCTCAGATCCTTTCGTGGATATTTCTGTGTCGGACTCCTAGTGTTTTGTATTTTTTTTTTTTTGAGATTTCAATTTTCATATATATTTGATGGGGTGGGTCCATGACAAACTCCCTTCTGAATGTGAAAAATGAAAAATGTGAAGGAATTAGAGACACTAGCAATGGGAATTACTCCACGAAAACAAAAAAAAAAACTCTGGTAATAATTAGTACTGGCCAGACATCGTCGAGGGTTATGTCCAAACAAAACAATAATGTTAATAAGTAGTACTTGTAGTAGCAATGCCTAGCTAGTAGCTAAAAGACAAATGACTCTTAGCTCTCCCAAAGTTTGTCTGAGAATAAAGATACTATTTAATATAAATAGACGAGATTACTCATTGGCCATAATAATATAGATGTTTTTTAAGATCACCAGCTGTTTGATACTGAATACCTGCATATATAATTAATATAGAGTTGAAGAATGAGCAGCACTACTATATTAATATTAGAGGTTTAGGATAGAATATCATCATCACTACTCATCTGTCCTCTCTACGAAGGTCTTTTCTATGAGTCTTGCAAGAAGAAGACGGCCTAGTTGGATGTCCCAATCAGCTTTTGGCCGATCGAAACGATATGTATGGAAGTCCAGCCTGTTCTTTTGTTTCTTATAGTACTGCTAATCTTATCGTTTCTAATTACTTTTTATATACAATTAGAACAACACATGATCTTTTTGGAATTCAAATCTTCCATCGGTTTCCTTAATTTGGACGCTCCCAATATCCCATAATTTTTCCTATATACACGAAATGCATAATATTTCTTAAAACCCAACTCTTGATTTTTTATTTAATTATAATAAAAAAAGATTTTTTTATTATCATCATTTTAATATTTTTTAATGTAATATTAAATGATAGATTTATAACTAAAAATATAATAAATAATTTTTAATCATTTAATTTTACATCATGTTATAATGATAAAAGGGACGAATTCTAACATTACTCAATTATAAATATCTTTCGATATTCCACCTCCTTAAGTTGTCTCTTCATGATATCAAGACGTGGCAGCCGCAGCTGTGATGGCCCATGGGAAAGATTTGGGTTGTTTGATGTCATAGGCTGACCATTATAACTGAAAATATAATAAATAATTTTTAATCATTTAATTTCACCTCACGTAATAATGATAAAAGGGACGAATTCTAACATTACTCAATTATAAATGTCTTTTCGATATTCCACCTCCTTGAGTTGTCTCTTCATGATATCAAGACGTGGCTGCCGCAGCTGTGATGGCCCATGGGAAAGATTTGGGTTGTTTGATGTCATAGGCTGACCAGCCTGCTTAATAGATATGTGCAAGAGAATTCTAGATCCAGTTACAATTCCCTGGGCTCCAACCCACTGGCTTTGGAAATCAGAGATTGAATCTGAAGCCCGTTAGAGCCCACTACCACTTCACAGCAAGTGCAGTCGAAATGTAGGCCCAACCCAACAGAGATAAGTCAGTAGCAGACGAGTAGTAGCTGAGTTTGTAAAGCCAGTTTCCTCAAGTAAGAATTCTACCAAGCAATAAGGTTTCTTCCATTTTGCAGAACTTAAGCATTCCCTCTAAAATATCGTAAGATTGAACTCCTTAAGATGACAAGAAGAAATTCAAGGTGACAACGTATGGACGGCTTTAGGGATGTGGATGTCACAGACGAACAAAAAGCATTAAAAATGTTTACAAAGTATACACAAATTAATTACAATGTCCAAAAAAAAAAAAGAAAAAAAAAAGGTGGTACTAGTACAAACTTAGTTTGCAGAAGAAGGCAGAAGGGGATCTACAGGTAGAGACTTGTTTTGTTTTCCCGTTAAACAGGACAGAATCCAGTAGAGAAAACCTGCAAAGAAGAAGCTAAAAAACCAGGCATTGCTGTAGATGACACCAAAACTCTCCGGGATTGAAGATAGTATTCCAATCTTTTGCAGGAAACCAGGGATCACTGGCAAAATCCCAAGGACCAAGGCCACCATTGCTGCCAAATTATAGCCTCCCGAATAATAGTAAGCCCCATAAGGACTCAACGAGTACAAGTCCTTGATACTCAAATTTGTGCGGTGGATAAGATAGTAATCAGTTAATAGTATGCCCCCAATTGGACCCAACAGTGCAGAGTACCCAACTAGCCAGGTATAAACAAAGCTCTCACTTGATTTAAGAAGTCTCCAGGGCTGAAAAGCAATTCCCAGCAATGCTGTCAGAAGAGCTCCTCTTCTGAAGGTGAAATTTGAGGGGCTGAGATTGACGAGGGCATTGGCAGGAGCCACAACATTGGCAGCAATATTGGTAGTAATGGTGGCTAAGCTAATCCCAACAATAGCGAGGATCATGGTTGTGAATCCTCCTATTTCTCCAAGAAGTTGGATTGGGTTGGAGATAACTCGGCCGAATATTACTTTGGTGGAGCAGGTCACGGCCAGGCCAACAAATGTGAATGCCCCCATGAAGATTGGAAGACCGGCCTGACCAATGATTTGATCAGTCTGGGTCTTGGCGTATCGAGTAAAATCAGGAATGTTGAGTGCAAGAGTGGCCCAAAAGCTAATATTCGCGGTGAGTGAAGGAAAGAAAAGGGACCAAAACTGTGAGGAGGAGAGCCTAGAGGACAAGGACAGCATGTACGCAAAACCACCAGCATTGACATAAGCCCAAATGAGGAGGCAAGAAGTGAGTATAATTAGGATTGGAGCCGAGTACTTCTCAAGCACTCTGATTCCCTCCATTCCTTTCCAAACAATGGTCAATTGAGCTAGCCAAAAAGTAATGAAACAAGCAAATTCGAGAGGGGAAGTACCAAGCCAAGGTAAAACCTGAGACAGGGTTGATTCTTTGAGGAATTTCGGTAAAAGGAGGAAAATTGCCTCGCCACCAATCCAAGTCTCGATGCCATACCAACCACAACCAACCAAGGCTCTTAGTAGAGTAGGGATGTGAGCCCCGCGGATTCCAAAAGAGGATCGAGCAAGGACTGGAAAAGAAATACCGTATCGGGTGCCAGGGTGACCGGTGAGGACTAATGGGACTAAGAGAATAATATTGGCAGCAACAACTGTGGCAATCCCTTGCCACCAAGCCATGCCAAGATCAACAAGGCTACCGGCAAGGTAGTATGATGGAACACCCACGACAAGACCAATCCAAAGACAAGCCATTTCCCACCAGGCAAAAGTCCTCTCAAGGGATGTAGTTGGTTTGAGATCATCATTGGTAAGAGTTGGATGGGGCTCAAATTCATCAAACTTGGGGCTTGGAGCGGATTGGCTTGGACTAGCCATGGGGGTGAAAATGGAGCATCTCGTTCTTGGAAGACAAGGCTGCAGTTGCTGATGGGTGACCGTAAATTTGGTGATAAAGGTTGTCGTGAATGGAGGATGGATGGGTAAGTGGGAGGGCCGTGGATTTTGGAATGTGGCAGAGGTTATGGAAGGGTGGGGATGGAGATGGAGATGGTCCAGACAGAGGGCGAGACATTTGGACACCATGATGATTCAAAAAGGAATTTCAGATGGCTACAGTATCTGTGGTATCTTTTGAGGATGAAATTGTCAGTGGTGGTGATTCCGTTGGGGCTAACGTACGTCGCTCTCATTTTTTGCGTGGAAGTGAAGGATTCCACGGAGTCCTACGAGTATGAGGTGTCGTCTATGACTTTTTGGAATCTTGGAGTTGGATTGTCAACTTTAAACTACAAACCCCTGACCATTCTTCTTTTACTTAAAAATCTTGATAATTAAAAAAACGAAAAATAATATTTCTTTAATGCAAACAGATCATGGACTACTCAACAACTTGAAGACTACGAATTTACGAAGAAGAAGAAAAAAAAAACCATTAATAATATTGTTTTTAATGCGTACATAGAGTTGACAATAGAGGCCCCGATGGTCGTCAGCAATTTTCTTTTTCTTTTATGGGAAAATATAAAATTAAATAATTTTACTACTCATCATTTCATACACCACGCATATTTATTTTTCTTAAATTAATTAATTTATTTTACTTGTCATCTATACCGACACATTTAGTAAGTGAAAAAAAAAATTAAAAAATTATATGTTTTGAAGATGATGAGTATAATTTTTCATAAAAAAATAAATAAATTTTGAATAAGTTAAAATTCTACTGATCATTTCTTACACTACATATTAATATGTGATTTATTATTTTTATCATTCTATTTAAACACACATATATTGATGTGTAAATATATATATTTACACATTAATTATAAAAATAACAAATCATATTCGAATATGGTTTGGGGATTATAAGTAGCACCTCTAAAAAAAATCTTTTAAGATAGTTATCCCGTATTTATTATTATCGTGG
The DNA here is from genome assembly GCF_001411555.2 of Juglans regia. Classification (NCBI taxonomy): domain Eukaryota; kingdom Viridiplantae; phylum Streptophyta; class Magnoliopsida; order Fagales; family Juglandaceae; genus Juglans; species Juglans regia. Next base: position 507,863 of record NC_049903.1, read on the forward strand.
GTGTTTTTGGAAGAGCATTAAGCTCATTCATTCTAGTATTTTCACCTGAAACTTTTCGAAAGCTTTTACCACAATGCAGCCAAGAATGCTTGCCATGTATACTCCGGAATTCAAGCATAAATCGATCTAACTTGAGTTGCGACGCCATGAAAGCCCCTTGTTGTTGACACAAAAGTCGGCCCTATTAAACCACAACCCATTTTCACCGGATTAGTGTTGGGCAATGCATGGCATTCGTGCGCGCTTGATGGGCCTGAGGTTTTGATCTCGGGTGATATTGGACTTTCTTTCTTGTCTACTCAATGGTATTCGGCTCTCCTGCCAATGTATCATATCTATTAAAAGAAATGATCTGTATAAATTTTAAATAAATAAATCTTATAAAAATTTTATAAAAAAATAGATTTTACTTAAAAAATTATAAAAAAAATTATTTTTTAATACGATTTACTGTTTTACAAATGGCTTATTCGAGAATTATCTATTTGAGATTTGTAACTGACCATTACTGTAACTATTATATTAACTAGTTATTTTCCGAGAGAGAGAGAGAGAGAGAGAGAGCAGAAGGCTGTTGGACAGGTAGAATTGGGTGGATTGATCAGTGGTTCGACAATTGAATTGGGTACGCAAAGTAGTTAAATTTGGTCTGTCTAATATCAATAATGAAGCAATAATTGAATTGGTGAAACGTACATTTCTGATCTCAAGCTTAATTTGCTTTTCAACATTTTATAAAAATGTATGTTGGTCATTACTATATATAGACTGTGCTATATCTCTGCGGTTGGTTTAGTTTTTGGTCGGATGGATGCTCGATTGCGTCGGTCTGTCACAAAGCCCTTTTCTCCTTCCTTATTATATACTCAAACTCTGTCTCCTCCCCTGAGGCTGAGCTAGCTAGCTAGCTCATGGGAAGACCCAAGTATTCATCATTATAATTTATAAATGCAATGCCATGGCCATGGGTACGTATAATATTTGGCCATTCTTCAATATAGAAAATGAGAAAACTAAAAAGGTAAAACAACACTACGTATATAATTGATGGATTCTGTCCAAACTGGGTGACGCTCGCTCTCTATTACAAAGTTGAACTGCACATTACACGTAATATAAAAACAATAAAAATAAAATTAAAAATTAAAAAGCTGTTTGTTTCTTTATGTAAACGGCCCATGTGGGTGGTGGGCCCTTTGGAAACTATAAAACGGACTCCACGAAGACTTGCTTTTTAATTTGTTAATGACATGTACACCTTGCAACTATCGATAACAATTCTGCATTATTGTTCTTAGAGAGAATTTTTAGGTTGGGACCCATCCCTCCCCCTAAAGAGAATACTTTCTTGTGCATCTTTTCCCCCTCCACCTCCCACCCAAGACTTACTCCGGACAAAGACCCCAAATGCATGGTCGGTCGGTCGTGCAAGATAAGTTGGCCGGTTTCATAAAAATGTACTTTTTCTTTAATAAAAAGTAAGTAAATATTATTTAGTATCCAAAGGGAGCCCTGTGAGGAATGCCTTTTCTTGATCTCCTTGCAGTAGAAGCTGGAGGTGGAGGAGGCGTGGACGGGGATATGTCTTGTTGTGTGCCTTCACGCAATTCTTCTTCCTGATCTCTTGATGAGACTGGTTTCCTGTCTATCCCATCCCTTCTTTCCACTGCTAGATCTTCATCCTTACACTCTAACTTAAAGCTTGAATCCCCATTTCTCTTTATTCCTACAAGCTAATTCATTTAATACCTGATGGTGAGGATGATCGATGATATGATATATGCGAATTGCTGGATCATGGCGATGCTGATGCTGATGCTAATGGCCGTATATATTGATATCATGTGATGCAACTCATGATGGCATTCCCTACATACATGCACTATATAATATGCATATGAATAATATGGTAGCAGCTTGTAATGATCACCGATGGGGTATCATGATACCGATGGTGAGGGTGATAGGTCTGTGAACGTGGGTCATATATATATAATTCATATTAGGTACCGATGGGTATGGCAATATATAGGATGAGTTGGGAATAATGTTGATGATTGATAAGAACAATGTGTGAGGCTATAGAGGGAATGGTGAAAAAATGCTAACCTTACAGCCAAGTGAACAAAAACGAAATGGGTCCAAGAGGCTCCTCCCGCAGATTTCACAGATGTGGGCAACCCCTTTAGCAGCTTTTGGCTGAGGTCTCTCGTTCAGAAACATAACTCTGGCACTATTTATCACATACGTCTGAACTTCACTTATATCCAATACCTTTTCAATCTCTGCAATCCTCACCACATCGTGATATGAAGATCGCCTTATCTGCAGAAGCAGAAAATAAACTAATAATTGAAGCTGGAATTGCGTTATTCGAAAATATTGATGCATGGAAATGTGACTATATATATATATATATATATCTATTATACTATACCTGAATGACATGATGATCCTTGTGCCGTGAAGAACGGCAATAAAAGCAAAAAGCATCGCCATTGCAGTCTAAGCAAAACATGTTGCATTCACTCCTTGCGGCATCTCTATGAACCCGGCAGACGGAGAAAAATGAAGTGCTTAGCAATGGCTCTAGCCATGGAGGAACCGACATTGTGTCCTGTTTTTTAAATAAAAAACCAAAAATGGCAATGAGAAAGAGTGATTACTTACAGAATGCTACGCATTAAGAGAGAGAGAGAGAGAGAGAGAATGATTAGTATTACAATTAGCAGAGATGGATGTACAAAAATGGGTATCTGATAGAATGTGAATTTGTCTGTTGGGTTCACCGGATCAGGACAATGTAATAGCCACAGTAAGAGAAATCACGGAGGGACTTGCAGAGAGAGAGAGAGAGAGAGAGGGAGCTAAACGACCCACGACTTAGAACAAAACAACAACGCTCAAGAATAAGGGACAGGGTAACTGTCTCACAAGGAAATGCGGCATCGCCTAGGCACTCGACGGCTGAGTGCAGAATGCAGATGCTGTGGCTGGAGTTTACCCACAGCCGTTGGATTAACAGACAGAGATAGGTGGGTTTTGGCTCTTACGCTACTTTGCATCTTTCCTTGCGTCTCTACATTGGCACGAGGTCCGCTACTTGGCTACGCATAAGCTCCAAGAGCTGTTCACTCATAAGAAATCCACGCCCATCTTGTTTGCCACGTGTATTACCTCTCACGTGGCATAATCCGGGCCATCAATTCTTAGGTGGACCCTACACCTTGCTTTCTCGTTCTTAAATAGGTACGCCTATTGAAACGGATGATGTCAAAAGTTGTGGAATATATTTATTTGGATTATGCTATTGGGCATAACAAATTACGATAATTTGACCAAATTTGTCAATTTTATTATTATTTGTTTATATTTTATGCTTCATATTTTTTCAAAATAAATTTCAATTGGATATATGTTTCTTTGCAAAAAGTTAATAAAAATAAAAATAAAAACTCGATCAAAAAGCTGTCAATTATTGTGCCAACTATTATTTTATACATATATATATATTTTCTTTCTTAGCCCAAAATTGTGAAAACTGAAAAGTTGATGGTCTCCAACAGAGGCTTCCTTTGATGGGTCTGGTGTTTTTTTATTTAAAGCGTAATGGGTGTGTAATGTGTTTCGGGTCAAGTTTTTCAACCATGAGATCATTGGCTAGCAATTGATTAATGCAGGAAACCTTTTTTACACACACTGGGCTTCGTCCTTAGAATAAAAAAAAAAAAAAGAAAAAGAAAAAAAAAGATGATCATTTTAGGCAGCATGTCATGTCAAAGGAGATCAATGGGTATTATGTAAACAAGAGAGTGGTGAGTTGTTTAGGTATTATTTATTAATATTGTGAGCAGTACTGTAATGAACATATATATATATATATATATATACTGAATTTCGAATGAATAAAATAAAATAAAATAAAATAAGATGAGATGCTGCCGGCGGCATCATATGGGATCCAGCATTTCATTGAAGAATATATATTGATGGTAAGTAACCATTCAAGTTATGGCCCATTGAAAAGAAAATGATGAGGATCATTGCAACTTTAATACCATCAAATAAGTTAATTTAGTTGGTGAATATATATATACTTGCAAATTATGAAACATAATTAGCTTTAAATTGGCAATGGCGTTTTAAATATTGAATATTAATGGACGATTATTTAAGAATCTATTTTAAGAATTTTTAAAACTGTTGCACTTATTTATTAATTAATTTATGAGATATATAATAGTAGATAATTATGAGGGGCCGGTGCTTTGCTTCCCAGGAATAAACAATTGAGATGCGCGCCAGCTAGCTAGCTGCTTGCTTTGTTGCCTTTCAGTTTTCTCCACTAAATCTTTAGCAATAAGATTAATCATTTTCAATAATAATAATAATTTAAAATAAGAATAATAATTGGTTATTTCCAGCAATTGGCTTGTATTTGCATGCAATATCATCATCTATCTCATCACAAAGCCACTTTCGTAGATCGACGTTGCATCTTCGAAGATGGCATGAGATCACTCTATCTGGCTGCTGCATGCCACATCATGAACGAAACTGCAAAACTCCTATAAAAAGACAAACTCGGCGAAATATGTTGCAATCTCGTGATATTTAAAATCTATGAATTGAATCTGCATATGAAAGAGAACAAATAAAAATAGTCGGGTTTAACGAAATGGTTACTCGAGACGAGTTTTGCACTTTAGAGATCTTCAACTCCAAGCAATAATTAAGATCAAAGAGGCTTAAGACAAGAAGAGATCGATGAAGTTATCAATACAACATGGTGGTTGAGGGACGGATACATTGGCGGCTTGACCTCCCAAGACAACATGGTACGTGAAGGTGGCTGAAGAGGGAGAACTCAAAATGTTTATTTGCTATCTGTCCAATTCATTATGAGTATAGTATAAAATGCAAGGCAACAGTGAAATCTTCCATTAAAATTGACTTTCCTTTTTAGTGGATTGTATTTTTTAAAAAGGTTTATATACACAAAGAAATAAAAAATAATAATGATAAAATATTAAATAATAGTAAAAAGTATGTTAAAAATAATAAAAAAATATTTTTAAAATATCTGAAAATACGCGAGTACCAAACTAGATCTAAAACTTGCCAAATTTGTCCTTGGGTAAAAATCTCACCTCGCTTTGTCTATTCGGCCCATTAGAATAAGAGGATTGGCTCTCTAATTTGCTCAACGCGCGTACGGTACGGGTCCAAGTGACCTCCCGCGCTACACACACCCAACCCATAATCCAACAACCCGAGAGTCTTTCTTAAATGATTTTACTTGTAGCGAGGGACGACGCGTAGCGAAAGCTACAATCAAGTCTTACTTGGAGAGAAACAACGGATCGTTTTGTTTGCATCGTTCGGAACTCCCTCGCTTCGGATTTCTCGTAGATTGATTTAACCGGCAATCGAAGCCTCTCTTCTCTTCTCCTCCTCCCGATGTTCAAGTTTTGGTATTTTCTTCTCTGCGTTTCCTTTATTTGGATTTTAATTTCATTTAGATTAGGGTTTTCTTGAAGCTTCTAGAAATTAATTTATTTCACCTCGTTTAATCAAATTAAGGTTTAGTCCGTCGTTACGTTTCGAATAAGACGATGATACGTTGAATGATGGGTCTTCCTGCTTTGTTACACATGCTTCATCTGAACTTCTCGCGTATGAAAACGCCGATCATACTTAATTGGCAGTTTTCTTCTTGCTCAGGAAATACATATTGTCTTGATGCCGTTTAACAAGGATAAAGCTTGTTTCTTTTTTCCTTTTCATTAGTTGTATGCTATTCATTTAGAGCTTTTACCATCTATACTTGCAGGGGATCTCAGGATCAACAATCTCAGTCACGTCCACAGGATGGTTCTTCTCAGTCTTGGTATCCTCCGTCCGTGGTTAGCTCCCCAAGTTCTTCTCGTCCAGGAACACCAGGTAGTTCTTCTTCTGGCAGCTTCAGTTCGCATAGGCCTTCAGACAGGCCACACTCACCATCACACGTGTCGCCTACTGAAGCCGCGGGTGTTATAGCTGTTTTGAAGGACAAAAGGCAGGTTCCTGGTACTTTAAGATACCATTTTAGTATGTTCTATACAAATTTCATCAACTATATATTTGCTCTTTGAAATATGTTGTATACAAATTTCATCAACCATTTTAATATGTTCTATACAAATTTCATCAAATCTCCTGGAAGGATGCCAAGGACATGGTTCTTATCCTTATTTCTTAGATTACTGTATGATTCTTGGTTACCTGTATTTCTTTATATGGCTTGCAATCTGAACAAGGGGAGTCTCGTTAGACACACTTTTGGGCTAGTCAAGCATCACGCTCTCAACTAATGGAAATTTCAAATATATGTAATAGTATAGGAAGCTAAAATTGTATGCCACTAGGGCCTGCTCCTTGTAACCGTTCATTTTTCTAATATTGTGTAGTCTAAAGATTGTTGAAAAGGAATGAAATAGTTTTTTTCTCGTAATACTTTTTATGTCGCATAATTTATATGTTGGGTCTATTAAGTTCTCTCTGTGTAATGCATGTTTTCTTAATCGTATTTCATTGCATGATTTATAAGTGTTAGTATATATATATTTTTTTTGCCCATATAGTAAGAGCTTCTTGCTAGATATTCCTATATTTTTTTGTTAATTGTTGTGACTGAAATTTGAATAAAGTACATGCTTGGAGTACATTGATTTGAAGCTTGTTTCTCTTAATCACTTCAGCACATCACATAAAGATGGTTAACTAATCCACATTTTATTATAAGATTCATACTTACTTCACTTCTATAGTTTCTATTATTTCCTTATTTTGTTGATCAATTTGTTCAGTGTTGATGATTTGCGGAAGCTTTTATCAGACAAAAATGCATACCATCAATTTTTACTTTCACTTGATCAAGTGAAAATTCAAAACAATGTAAGTTGTGGATTATGCTCTCTCTTAATCTCACGAATTTTCTCAGTTTTGGTTCTCCAATATATTGCAAATCCATTCAAATCTGGAATTTTTGTATGTTCCTTAGTCTAGTTTTCCAAACCCTTCTAGTTAAATCTGGTTTGCTGAACACTTCGATTTAAATTATTCCTCATTTTGGCCACTTGTCTTTCAAACTGCAATAATTTGACCATGGCTATGATGAGAGATGTATTCTTGTGGGGATGAATAAAAGCCACTGCACATTCCACCCAGAGTATGTAAAGGTCAGGGCAGATAACTGGCTTGCCCATATTACTGGCGTTTGCTTTGATGAAATCTACAAGTGTGCATGAGTAGAAATGTATGATTTATACAGGTGGTGGGGTAATGTATACTCAGAGAGGACTATTTGTGGAGTAACTTGAAAAAACTCCCTTGCATCAAAATCAAAACAGAAATGTTTGTGACATGCCAATCAACTTTTTTGGGGCCAGCAATACCTTGGTCAAATTCAGGACTTTTGGTCAGATGTTGGGACTTTTGTTTGCTGGTCTGACCTTTGGTTTCTTCATATTTGGCTGGGCATCAGATGCAATCACAATGTATTTTATATTTTCAATTTCCAGCTGAAGTGACATATATTATGATGACAAGAATGTGATAAAGCAACATACTATTAACTTTGTAAGCGAGAATAAATTTAATCGGTTGTACTCATGGCTTAAACAATTGAAGTTGTATATGTGGCATAATACAAAAATCTAGAGGAAGGGATATCCATACACGGAAAATGCAAGCATCTGACAACATACATGCACAGCATAAGATCAGATCAGAATGCTATTCAAATAATACTAGGATAGGTTGTTCCTGTCGCTTTTTGGATTTGATGTTCTTTATGCATTATGAAGGCTTTATTTTTGTAGTTCTGTTGTTTCCTATATTTTAGTTCGCCATGTCTTCTAATCTTTTCCCTTCTCCTGCTTTTATGGCTCATCAGCTAAGAGATGAACTTCGCAAGGAAACTCTGCTGCTTGCCAGTGAGTGCCTTTCCCTTCCCCTCTCCCAATTTATACACTTTTTTAATGTGTTTACGTAGTCCAACTGCAGTGAGAGAGATCTTAAATGTTACCGTCTTTTATATCAGGGGAGAACTTGGAGAAGGAACCCCGGATTATGGAGCTTAGAACCCAGGTGAACTTATAGTCTCATCCTTCATTTTATTGTTCAAGATATAGCGAATGGATTGATGAACCTACTCCCCTTGATTGTATGTTACAGTGCAGAATAATCCGGACAACAGAGTTGGCTGCTGCTCAGGAGAAACTGAATGAGCTCGAGAGAAAAAAAGAAGAGAGTTTGAAATTCTATTCCCCTGCATCACTTCTCCAAAGGCTTCAAGGTATTCACTCACAATAAAAGCTTGAGTTGTTGGAGAATGGTAGTACATTGTTGGTTTCCCATTACTCCGCGCAAGCTTGAGTTTATTCAAAAAATGCCTCAATAGAGATATGAAATACGTGCTTAATTGTTTCAGAGGCAATGAATAAGACGGAGGAGGAATCTGAAAGCCTGCACAGGCAGTTCTTAGAGAGGGAAATCGATCTTGGGGCCTTTGTCCAGAAATACAAGAAGCTTCGTACTACTTACCATAGGCGTGCACTTGTCCACCTTGCAGCCAAAACATCATCAACCGGTTGAATTAATACGGACACATTGTTGTATACTCGTGTATTTGGGGAACATCACTTTTCGATCGTTTCTTTGTGTGCGTTCTTCCTGTATATCATTTACGTTAATTCTTATCATATCCAGCCCAACACTGCTGTTAATAGGAATTTTATTCTTTGTTTGAAGAATTCCTCTGTTCGATCTATGCGCTGTATGAATTATGGTAACAAATAAAGTAATCCTGGTTTGACCTTTACAGGTGTTATTCTATTTCTTACAGAATTTCTGGTATTTCATTCGTTACCTCCAACAGACAAACCACTGCATGCTATTATTACTCATCTCTACCACACCTAAAAAGTATCTGTTCACTGAAATAGTGAAATTACACACACACGTCTATGTATATTACGTGAACTGTATTGGGCAGGACCTAAATGAGCATAAGACAACAGTCGTTAACAAACATACAGCTACTCTAGAAACAAGGAAAGGCATAAAATTGGTAACAAAATAATAAATTTTCTTTTACAAGTAGCTGCGTGTATATTTCAAGCTTAAAGTAGAGCGATAGCTGGCATTCCTCCAAGTGAATCCTATCCTCCCACTTCATCCAAAGTGGCAGTGAAGACTGAAGAGATGTCATTCTTTGACGCGATCCATCTCTTTCTCCCACTGTAGTCCAAACATTTGGCGGCCAAAAGGAACAATAAGATTATACCGGAAAACCTGCATGCACACATTCAGTTTCATTTTTATAGCAAACATCCAAAAGCACATTTTGTGGTTCTCCCTGCACAAACTAAGGTGCCGGACTAAATCCCTGCAGTTTGACTGCAGAAATCAGTTTGGTCGCAGCAAACCAAACAATACACGTGAAGATGAATGGTGCATTCTCAAGAATGTTGACAAGCATGTCAAAAGGGAGACCAGCATACTTGTGTTCTAGAAGAAGTTGACCTCCTTTTCCTAGTAGAGTTTTCAGTATCAGAGCTTGAGCCCCTCTCTCTTAAGGATTGGCTCTCGCACACACAAGAGGGTGCATAATGACTCACCTTATTATTGATATCTCGCAATTGCGCTTTTAAAGCCTCTGAACTCTCAATCCAAGTAGAGTGATCTCCATTGCATCTATTTGCCCAAGCTTTCTTCAATGTCGATCTCCATTCAGATATTTGACTCCTTATCTCTTTGTTAAGTTCAACCCACTCCGGTGCACAGCCATTCTTTGAGAGGATTCTATACAAGGTGTCTTCAGCTGGGTCGGCATGAGGATTCGTACTAAGGTTAAGGGGTTTTCCTTTCCCTGGTAAGTTCTCGAACTGGCCTTCTTCCATGGAGTGCCATATTCTTTGCTCCACAACATTTATTATATCAGTCTCTGATCTGTCCAAATGATGGTCAGAGAGATAACAGTGTCACATACTACACCGGAATTTGTGTTAGCGGAAAAGAATACCCATTACACAAATGAGTTTCATGTGTGATTGAATCTTGCCTTGAATGATAACCATAAAAGTGATGGATAAAAAGTAAAATTGCATGGCACAAACTCAAAGATACAAACTTACGGGTTCTTGGGTTTTTTTGTTTTCTAAAGCACCAAAATCAAAGAAGTCCAACAATCTTAAATATTCAAAAAGTGATTAAATCACACGGAACCCAGTTCCTTTTAGTTACGTGCACTTAGTTACGTGTATACCACAAAACAATGTTCCATGTGGGCATAAGCAAAACCGGGCGAAAATACGATGAATTTGGCAAACCCAAGTTCCTTTTTTTTGGTGGGTACTTGAACATGAATCTTTGAGGAATTTCAAAGCTTTACTCTCATATTCTTGACACCAATAGAAGAAATTCCTATCCTCAAACCATCAACATTTGCCATGAAGCCCGTATTTTGTAGAATTATTGCGAAATCTTAAAAAGTGAGAAATAGAACATTCGCGCACATAAATAAAGAGAACATGGATGAGAAGGAGAGGACCTGACGGAGTCGCGCTGGCCCCTAAGTTCTGGAGGGAGTTTGCGGTCATTGACGGCGTCTATAACGGCCGATAGACGGTCGACGAGCTTCTTCTCTGCCTTGGGAGATTTATTTGACGAAGAAGAAGACGGTGACGGTGACGAAGAAGCGGTGGAGGAAGAGGCCCACCTAGGCATGGACCCACCGAGGCCCACCACCGCCGATGATCTCTGAATGAGAGAGCTTGATTTCGGAGATGTCACGATTATTCTCGCGAGCCAGGTCGCCATGTCCGAACGCGAGACGAAGCCTCGTGGCCTTGCTAAGCCTCTAGATGGACTTGATTTAGATGGAATTTCTCTTTGTGGGCGGCTGAGCTGTTAACACGTGGGCTTCGAGGGAGAGCATGGTAACGAATGAGGATACCGACGTGTTTGAGGACGATTGGGCAGAAAAGTCAATCGTGGACTGGCAGGAGTTGGAAAATATTTTTAAAAATATTATTGGGAGCAGCTACCGTTGAGAGCAATTATTTTTACATACATTACGTGACATCATCTAAGCTACACATCTCTTAAATTTAAAATTAGAAAGAGACGATGAGAGAGAGTGGAGATGAGAGAGAGAGACGACGAGAGAGAGAGTCAAGGAGAGAGAGATCTGATGAGAGAGAACCGAGATGAGAGAGAGACAATGAGAGAGAGACGATGAGGGATGAGAGAGATGCTTATGAGAGAGACGATGGAAAGAGAGATGAGAAGCGAGAAGCCGTCTAGTGTGTTTTGCACCAAAAAACAAAAAAAACAAAAGGATGAGAAGTAATCATGTAGTATGTCCAATGTGTGCACAACTACAGTGGCTGATCTCTAGCACTACTCTTATTTTTATAAAAAAAAATACTAATTTGTCTCCTCATTTTGTTCACTTACTTTGACCGCTTGTATATTTAAATTTTTTTTTATTTAATGATTAAATAAGTGACTTTTAGTATATTGATATATATATTTTTTTAAAAATATTTAAATATGTTAAAAAAGAATAATTCTACATACAATCGTGAAGTGGGTAAACGTCACATAATCATTTTAAAAAAAATGAGGGTCCACCATTAAAAGATTAATTTTTTTTATGTGAATCCCATGTTTTATTTGCTTTTTTCAAGACAATTACGCGACAATTGCACAATTCACAGTTATAAATATATTTTCTTTATAACAATATTTTATTTAACTTTTAACTTTTATTTCATCTCAACTCACTATCCACTATCCAAACATCACCTTAATCAAACTGCATGCATAATTTTGCCATGCACTACACAGCTCCACGTAGGCTCGTTTGTTTTCATAATAATTTTCAATTTATTTTATTTCATTTAATCATTACAAATTTTTTAATTTTTTACACAAAATAAAATAAATAATATAATTTTTTCAAATCTAAAAATAAAAAATAATATTAAAAAAATATATTCTAATAATATTTTATTTAACTTTCAATTTTCATCTCATTTTATCTAATCTACCGAAACAAAGGAGGAACACGTTGCCATGAGTAGTACTGCAGCAGTCGACATATATATCTCCTCCTTGAGCCCTAATTATTTTGTAGTTAAATATACGTACACTTGGCCGGGGATGAATCTTTTAATATATAAATGCAGGAATAATGAGGCTCACTTTCAATAATAAAATAGTTGCAGTAAATTTTATTCTGCCAGCTTGTTGATGATCAGATGATATTCTTGATCATTAATTACCTTAGAATTAGAATGATCATCAATAATATTCGAACATGCGATGTCAAAAAATGATATTCGAAGTTCGAACACGCAATTAAACAATTGTCCAGTGCTTAATAATATATATGTAAAATGGTCCCAAAGTACATGATCGATCAGGAAATTTAGAAAAACGTTGAAGAAGAACAATTAAACAAGTAAATTAATTAATCAGAAACATGATGATCAATAGTGGGTTCCTTGAGGATCGTCGGAGTTGTCGTTGGTATCGGGTTCATCACACAACGGGCTAGTAAAATAGAAGGGACCTAGCGTATACTCGGTCTGATCGCGGTACACCAAGGTGGCCGGAAGGCTAAGCTTCACCCCTCTCCGTCCACCGGCAAAGTCTGTGAGAATGTTGCAAGTAGGGTGTGGAGACGACACCAATCTCACCCAGCATAGCTTCGTATTCAGTTTCTTCCCATTTATGAACTTTTTCACGATGATGTCGAATTGCCCCAATTCATCCGTCACGTCGCTCCCATAATACACCACTCTACTTCTCTCGTCCATGCATGTTATCGATACCTTGCAACCTGTGACAGCCCAAATTAATGGCATGCATCAAACAATGTTTCTAGCTAACACAAACATGTATGTATGCTCTTCTATAACACATTTATATTAAAGCAATAAAAATTATGTACTGGTGTTACAGAGATTACATGACGGCCTGCTCCAGATAATTCCCTCAAAACGTACGTACCTTTGATGGGGTTGCCACCATGAGCCCATTCGTTCCAGCCCTGGGTGCAGTCCTGGCACAGTACCTTTCCCCCTACATGGATGACCCCGGTTTCTTTTTCAGCGATGGCTGAATCGGTGAAACCCATAACAATTGTTGCGGCAATTATCACCAAGGCCACAGTTTCCATCTCCCCCCTCTCTGCAGAATCAGTTTTAGTTTGTTAAGGACCTCCAAAACCAGTTGGAAGACGACGACTACGAATAATAAGTAGATATACGCAAAGGAGCGGGAGTCGTCTTAATTTGTGTAGGTAGGAGTGAGTGGGAGGCCACTATATATTTTCGACGTGCAACCCACTTCGCAGCAAATATTATCTAGTCCTATACGTCATCTTAGTTTGTACAACTCCGTTATTAGCTGGCGCGTCCGTCAAGATTAATTCATTAATATTGTTCTTCAAGACGAAATTAAAGATAGATAGATAGGTTAAAAAAAAAAAAAAAAGGAGAGGAGACGGAAAGAAACAAAATTACAACGCTACAAATGACTACAGTTTTTAACAGTTTTGAAGAGAAAAATGAAATAAAATAAACTCATCCAAGTTACTCCTTTTTTCCTTCTCTTAACACTACATTTGAATGTTGAACAATTGAAGTGATTGCAGATAATTTGTGAATAATAAAAAAAAAATAATAAATAATTTGTAAATAATAGTAAACTATTTGAAATAATAGTGAAATAATCTAAGATTAAAGTTCGTTTGGATTAGTGGTTCATCTCATCTTATTATTACAACTTTCATAAATTTCTACACAAAATATAATAAATAATTTAATTTTTTCAAATCTAAAAATAATAATAATAATAATATAACAATATTTTATTCAATTTTTAACTTTTATCTAAAATCATTTCATCTATCTCACTATCCAAACCAGACAAGAAATAGAGGGAAGGGAAAGAGTCGTAGAAGGATAACAGCACATGATCATCCTTCTCTCCCTCCCACCCACCCACCCTACCTGCTAGTAGCAGTCACAGGGTGTAAGATAAGTACCCTGAGCAGAACCAGGGAGAGAGAGAAAGAGGGGGGTAGGTCATTGAGCTGTGGACTACAACTTGAAAGAAAACAAATGGCTCGGATTCGTTTATTGTTGAGTTGGTTGGTTTCACAACACAAAACTATATTTGTGGATCAAGAAGCTTTAAAGATACTATTACATTGATGTACAGAGAGAAGAAGCTAGCTTTGGGAAATCAATCGATCAATCCAAAAAGCGAAAAACATAAATCTTAAACAAATTCTCTCAGGATGCTTTTACTAATATTATAATAAGGCACGTTAAAAGAACGTTGCCCGATCTGGCTCCATGCCGAATGAGAGACTTGAGGTCATCACAACAATCCTGCTGCCTTGAGGGCATTGTTGAACTCTTCATCGCTATCCCACCTATTAACCTGCATAATAGTACAAAAAAATAGTTTACAACTTAGAGCCAAAACATAATTTATTATGATCATCGAGCATGAACAGGCTAATGGCAGTCTTTAAAATTACCTCTTTGACTTGGCTATTAAAATAACGCTCAATTTTTGACATGAGTTTCTCGTCCCTATCACCACACAGCAAGTTAAAGACGGCTCCTGTAGGAGCAAATAAGAGCAGTCAGTTATTGTATTCACATTATTAAAATTATAAATAATGTGAAGGAAACAAAGTAAATAATTGTGCTTTGAGCCAGGCTAGCCAGACATTGTGAAGGAAACAAAGTCCTGACATATGAGGAACTCACCCTTGCGGCCAAATCGCCCTGCCCTACCAATCCTATGCAAGTACACCTCATAATCTGGTTCTGATGGCATTTCATGTTTCACCGGAAGATCATAGTTGATAACCAGATTAACCTACAGAAAGGAACCAACTTCAGGATGTTCAATTTCAAGAAATTTTTAGGTATACTGACGGGAAGAGTTTCAGAGGGGGTTGGGGGCACCTGTTGCTGGTCAAAGCCTCGGGCAAGAAGATCAGTTGATATAAGAACTTTAGTTAGGTTATTCTTGAACTCTTGAACTATCTTGTCTCTGTCTTCTGCACTGACAGCACCTTGAATGGTAGTAACTGCATAACCAAGGTCAACAAGGGCCTTATGCAGTATGCCGGCACTATGTCTCGTGCGTACAAATATTATTGTCTGCCCCAAGTTCTCTCCCAATTCGAATATTCTGTCCTTAATTACTAGAGTCTTGGCACGTTCGTCCGGACAATGCACCTTGTACTGCTTTACAGACTCTAAAGATAGATCTTCTTTCTTGACAAAAAGTTGATTGTAATCTTTGACTATCCTTGATACGAAATTTTTTACGGTTTCATTAAATGTGGCAGAAAACAGAAGAACCTGAGAACAAATTGGTTATAGAAAGAAGTTAGCTAGTTTGCTCTTAGTAGGACCAATAACTCAGTTGTTGATCAAAACAATTTTGATCTACCAAATTTCTAACAAATTAAAACTTGAACAGGCAACTACGGTCAACATCAACATCACTGATAGCATAATTTTTAATGCATGATCACTTGGTCAGCACATTCTACAGATCATTGACACAAAACCTGTAGAGCAAGAAATGAGTAACGCCTTTTTCTAGAGAGATTTTATGAGTGGCCAACAGCTCTAGTTGAGCATAAAAAGCAATTTAAGGTAAATACACGATCAACCAAAACTATTTATAGCAAAAATAAATTCCATCCCTACTCTAGCCACAAATACAATATAGCTAATAAAACTTTGAGATATTTTTAATTCGAAACAACAGTATTATGTACACTCACTGAGGAAGATTTTCGAATCTATTCTGGTGCTTATTACTCTAATTATTGAGTCTCACAAAAGGTAAAACTAAAAGTTGAACACAAGAGAAGCACTAAACGCATCTCCCCAACTACACAATGCACCTTCACATTCCACAAGTAATTTAAAAGAGAAGAGGCCAGAACTCTTTCTGATCTTGAAAAAACTCGAAAGAATCAGGTAGTGGCTGATCTTGAAAGATTAACGTTGATGGAGGAGATTTCATGGAGACAGAAATCAAGGGTGCTCTGGCTGAAAGAGGGGGATAAATGCACGAAATTCTTTCATAGGATGGCCAACTCTCACAAGCGAAACAACGCTATTGATTTATTGATGGTGGATGGGGCAATTTCTTCGGATAAGTTGATAATAAATAATCACATTGAACATTATTATCAATACCTATTATCTGAAGAACACAATTGGAGACCGAAAGTGGATGGTCTGTCTTTTTCCACATTAGACCAGCAGAGTGCAGGGTGGTTAGAGAGGCCTTTTACAGATGAGGAGGTATGCAAGGTTATCAGAGGTATGGTAAGCGATAAGGCTCCTGGTCCTGACGGTTTTACTATGGGATTTTTTCAAGCTTGTTGGGAGGTGGTCAAGGAAGATATAATGAAAGCTTTTCAGGAATTCCATGCTAATGCTTGCTTTGAAAAGAGTCTCAATGCTACCTTCGTAGCCCTTATCCCTAAAAAGGTGGGGTCAAGGGAAGTGAGTGATTATCGCCCCATAAGTCTTGTAAATGGGGTGTATAAGATTCTTTCCAAAGTGTTAGCAAATAGATTGAGCTCGGTAGTGGAAAAACTAATCTCAAAACCACAAAATGCATTTGTCAAAGGTAGACAAATTCTTGATTCGGTACTTATAGCAAATGAAGTTTTGGATGGTCGATTGAAGTCTAGAGTACCCGGGTTACTTTGCAAGTTAGATATGGAAAAAGCGTATGATCATGTCAACTGGAAGTTCTTACTTTACTTACTTGATAGATGTGGTTTTGGGGGAAAATGGCAAAAATTGGTAGAATTTTGCATATCTTCAGTTCGTTTCTCTATCTTGGTAAATGGCACACCGGTGGGTTTCTTCAATTCATCTCGTGGCTTGAGACAGGGAGATCCGCTTTCTCCTCTACTTTTCTTATTTGTCATGGAAGCACTCAGTAAGATGATTGATGGTCTGGTGGACGGGGGGTTACTCCATGGCTTTGCGGTGGGGAATGGTGACCTCAACATTTCCCATTTGCTCTTTGCTGACGACACACTCATCTTTTGTGGTGCACACCATGGCCAGGTTCAAGCCTTGAGAGCGGTACTCCTTTTTTTGCTGCTGTATCCGGTTTGAGCATCAACCTTGCAAAGTCAGAATTAGTGCCAGTGGGGATTGTTCCCGATGTGGAGAGTTTAGCCACTACTTTGGAATGCAAGATAACTTCGCTTCCTATGAAGTATCTTGGCTTACCTTTGGGTGCGTCTTTTAAATCGGTGAGGATTTAGAATGATGTAATCGAAAGGGTGGAGAGCAAATTGGCCGCCTGGAAGAGGCTATATTTGTCGAAAGGTGGTAAGTTAACTTTGATCAAAAGCACTCTTTCAAACTTACCCACTTACTTTTTGTCTCTATTTCCACTTCCTACAAAGGTGGCTAACCGCATTGAGAAGCTACAAAGGGACTTCTTATGGAGAGGGTTGGGAGAAGAGTTCAAATTCCACCTGGTTAATTGGCCAACAGTTTGTACCCCAATGTCTGGGGGAGGCTTGGGGATTCGCCACTTGTTGAAATTCAACCAAGCTCTGCTGGGTAAGTACTTGTGGAGGTATCAAACTGAACAAGAGGCCTTGTGGAAATCCGTTATAGATTCACAATTCGGGGAAGCTTGGGGAGGATGGTGCTCGAATGAGGCTCGAGGCACTCATGAAGTGGGGTTGTGGAAAAACATTCGGAGTCTTTGGGAGACCTTTCGTGGACATGAACATGTTGTTGTGGGTGAGGGTTCGCGGGTCCGCTTTTGGACTGATAACTGGTGTGGTTCTTATTGCCTACAAGATACCTTCCCTACTATCTTTGCGCTCGCTCGAGAAAAGGAGGCAACGATCGCCGATCTTTTGGTCTTTTCAAATGGCTCCTCGCAATGGAATATTGACTTCACTAGGACAGCCCAAGATTGGGAGTTGGAACCTATTACAGAGTTCTTTGCGGCATTATATTCTGCAAGCATATCAGGGGGCACCGGAGATAAGATGGTTTGGAATAATAAGAAAGGTATTTTCTCTGTCAGATCTTTTTACCAAAAAATTACGAATCCCGGAAAGCCAATGTATCCATGGAAAAGCATTTGGCAAACGAAAGCCCCAACCAAAGCAGCCTTTTTTGTTTGGACAACATCGTTGGACAAGATTCTTACCACAGAAAACTTGAGGAAACGACGGGTTATTGTCCTAGATTGGTGTTATATGTGCAAGAAGCATGGGGAGTCAGTTGATCATCTACTTTTACACTGTGAGATGGCCAAGGGCATGTGGGATGATTTTTTCACAAGAGTTGGATTGTCTTGGGTTATGCCGTGTAGATTGGTGGATTTTCTCGCAAGTTGGAGAGGACTACACGGCAATTCCCAGATAGCAGCAATTTGGAGGTTGGTACCAATATGCTTGTGTTGGTGTATTTGGAGAGAAAGAAACGCAAGATGCTTCGAAGACCAGGAGAGAACACTAGAAGAGCTAAAAGTTGTCTTTTTTAAATTATTGTTCTCATGGGCGGGGGCTACAGTTTGTAACGGACTTAGTATCCATGATCTTCTTCTTTCTTTTGTAACTTCTAACTAGGCATTTCTTCATGTATACTTCCTGTGTACTCGGGCTTTGCCTATTTCTATGAATATAATATCCTTGATTACTTATAAAAAAAAAAAAGAGAAGATGCCACAAAGAAATATTGACACAAGTTATACACACACAAGTTAAGTAAAGAGTGAAAACAAGTTAATAGCCAGAACACACGAAGTAGGAATACACACAGACACACACACATGACATTAGTCGAACAAACCTGGCAGTGAGAACTGGCTCTTTCAATATCCTTCTTTATCCTCAAGGAATCATCTTTAAATCCATCCTACATCAGATAAATGGGCAATCAACAACCATTAATATGTTCTGATTACATAAAAGATTATATACCACCAATTATAGTCTTGCAGATATTAATAAAACTACAACTAATATGCAGGTATTAACAATATCTGATATGTTCCAACAAAAAAATAAAGAAGTATATACAACCACTTATCTACATGACGGTATTAACAAAACAAGATGGCAAATTAGGGTTGGATTGGAGTAAGCTTACATTAGTCTCAAAAGACAATAGTTCATGGGGGCGGTACCCTAAATTCAATTTTTGCAAAACAAAACCGAGACAAAACCGATAAATGGGCTAATCCTCACGGCTCAAACATGACTTTGTCAGTCAAAATGTAGTAATGCATATCGTAACTGGATTGATTTAATTTTCCCCAATCCCTAATGTGATAGAAGCATTACTCAAAAGAAGATAAACTACAAAGAATTCACGGTTGACCACAACTGATTCCAGCAACAATAAAAACACACCTTGCTACAAAGAACATTAGTAACCGGTGAGATGAGTCAAACACAATCCTTTGTATTTATTTATTTATTTTTATAGGTAATTCAACATATCTAAACACAATCAGCAGCACATATTTTACCTCAGCTAGCATGTGATCAGCTTCATCAAAAACAAGAATCTTGAGATAGTCAACGCTCAATTTTCTATTCGACATCCACTTCCTGATTGTACCAGGAGTTCCAATGACTACTTGTGCTGATACAGGCGGTTGTTTTGCTATTGGCACATAATTTTTTCTGTCCATTGGCACGGCACACTCCGAACTTATACCTGTGTACGTCCCCATCTTCCTAAGAACTTCCAAATTCTGCCAGGTTCACAGGGTTGAACTTTTTTAGGTGGTATGAAACAAAAATAATAATATAATAGTTTTCTGAACTTAGTTTCACTATAATAATATAATAGTTTTCTGAACTTAGTTTCACTATATTAATATAATAGGCACTACAGTTGAAAATCATTAAATTCAACAATCATGTAGTTCCATTTACAACAATGTACTTCAAAATTATAGAAACATGACCGGCAGAAGCATTACATAGAAGGTTGTTTTCAGTTTGTTGAGATTAAAAAATAAAGATGAAGAAAACAGGGTTTTAGCGTTTCCCCGCAACAGGCAATTTTCTAAACATGCGTTGTTCTGCAAAACAATTCTGATAACATTATGCCAACAACATTCCTGCATTTTCAAAAGATGCTTTAAAATTTTTTTATTTTATTTTATTATGTCGGGGAACCTCTTCAAGGCAGAGTCCTTCGGACCCATCCCTGCAGAGTAAACCCCGGTCTCGTGCACCGCACTTCGAAAATTCCCTACACGGAACTGATTAAATCGCTAACTTTTCACCAGAGAGTGTGGCCCAAAAAGATTGTTTGCACCCATGAGGTGTTGAACCTTGGACCTTGAAGGGAGTGATACCCCAAGACCAAGGCCTTCACCAGTTGGGCCAACCCCTTGGGGTTCTTTCAAAACATAAAAATAAACAAATAAAAATAAACAAAGAAACAAATGAAGAAGAAAAGTAAAGCTTGACCTGAATAGCCAACTCTCTAGTAGGACAGACACAAAGTGCTTGAGGAGCCTTCAGATTCGGATCAACACGACTCAACATCCCAAGCACAAAACAAGTAGTCTTACCAGAACCATTATGTGCTTGAGCTATCAAATCTTTGTACGGGGGAGTTAAAATCATTGGCAAGCTGATCCCTTGGATTTTACTAGGCTTCTGAAATTTCATCTCCACGTACAAGCCCTTCATCAGCTCTGGTGTCAAACTCAAATCCTCAAAAGTAGCTGCGGATGTATAGGGTGTATCACCCGTAGTAACCTACATCAAATTAATACCCACTGTAAAAAACCAAAGCCCCGTGTCTAACATTCCAAGTCGTAGGCTGATTTAGGTACAAATATATTTTTATTTTATTTTTATCAGTAAAGGTACAAATATATTTTTATATAAGTAAGTTAGCAACAAGTATTGAAAAACACACCTAAATTAACCCAAACTAAATATTGAGAAGCAATAGAATTTTTTTTTTATTTTATAAGTTTGAGAAGCAAGAGAATTAAGCTTAGTTAAATGCATAATCTGCGTTCTCGTCCTAAGTAACTAAATTATGAGACTGAAGATTCTATCTTTGTATCTCCTACCACTATTGTCTCGGCAATTAAACAATGGAGGATCTCTTCGAAGCAAACTTATACAGTCAACAAACTTCCTATACGGTCAAAACCCTGTCTCGGGGTTATTTCTCCAAGATTTAATTTTGGATATTCAATATGTAGTTATATTTAAAAGAGCAATCAAGTGAGGAGATTCAGACAAATATCCAATATGTGGTCGAAACACTCATTTTCCTTCCGGATAAAGCTGGCAAATGGGAATCTATAATTTTTCAAAGCTTATACGTTTTTAACAAGTATTAAACCCTAGGGGTTGGCTCAAGTGGTAAAAGCCTGGGCTTGGGGTATGCTACCCAGGTCAAGGTTTAAATCCCCTTGGGGCAAACAATCTCGGAGTTTACTCTGCAGGAGTGGGTCCGAAGGAGCTGCCTTGGAGAGGTTCCAACATAGAAAAAAAAAAAAGTATTGGCCGAGGATTCTGATCTTTTTGTAATCGTACCCCCTCAAGAACAAGATTCTAATACTCCGTGATTAGTCGGGAAGCTGGACATCCGGTGCCAATCAAAAGAAAAAAAAGAACAAGATCCTAATACTCTGGAGTCATTGAGGAAAATAACGAGCCCCTTTACCAAAAAAAAAAATACAACCCCCATAAGATGAGAGAGAGAGAGAGAGAGAGTGTGAGCGAGAGAGATCTTACCGCGGTGATGTTGGAGTCTTGAGGTTCATCGAGGAACTTGTTGATCTTCCTTTCGTCATCGCTTATGGTCAATGCCTCTACCTTGAGCTCCGAAGCGACTTTGTCCCCGGAAATCGAAGATGCGCTCGATTCCTCTGGAGGATCGTCCACTTCATCGGCCCACCGCTTCGATTCCAAGTTTGGAGGTTTGTTCTCAGGAAGCGATTTTGTCGCATCGGAGGCGGCGTCGGCCATCAGAGCAAGTGAGAGATAGAGAGAGATCACAGATGAAGGATCTGGAGGAATCGAGTGAGTGACTACGTTCGTTCGTGCTAGAGAACGTAGAAAAGCAGTGCGGCCATAGGTATTTATACAGCGTCCGATTTAACTCTTTTTGGGTTTTTTTTTTTTTTGTTTTTAAGGCGATATATACTGTTTTACGGCGATTGAGTTACTTGTACTTGTACCTTCTCTACCAAGGAAATTTCGGCTTAGAAGTAACGCAACGTGCTTTCATACCGAGGGACGGAGCCTTTTTGAAAGCTGGGATATGTTTATGGGCTTGGTCAGACCCATTCGAGCAACGGTATGAAATTCTCTGAGTCGTGGGCCGGCCCAGGCAGGCTATTATCCATTTCCTTCAATTATCCATCACTCTCGGATCCAACATGAATCCCCATTTCACGCATTAGAGTATTGGTATTGATTTATCTATATGCAAATGTAAACCCTTACTATTTTTTCAGACCATTAAATTAACTACATTAGATTATGCATATGAAAATATTTCCATAGTTATTAACAGTATCAATACATCTTTGAAGATCTACTATTCATTTCTCAAATATTATTTTATTATTATTTTTTCTCTCTCCTCCCCCGCACTCTCTCTCTCACCTTCACCTTCATTTTATAATTATAATATATTATATTTTTTTAATCATTTAATTATATTTTTAATATAATATATTAAAAAAATTATATTTTTTAATTATTTTATTTGTATTGTTAATATCAAATGTATGTAGTGGATGTTAATTGTAAAATATATATATAATTCATTTTAGGGAAAAATTAATAATAATAATAATATTTAAATAATAGAAAATGAATATTCACTTCTACAATTTCAGATATTAAAATAATATTTGTATGTTCTCTTATAGATCAAAGAGGGTAATGGAATTCTCATTTATATTATATATATAATATATAAATGAAATACAATTCAAAATTCGGATAAAGGGTATTAGGACAAGTTTTTATAAATATTTATCTATCTGAAAGAGTACTGTAACTAAGACGATTTGTGTGATATATATGCACCCATACTCAATCAACTAAAGGCTAATTGGGAGCACTTGATGCACAAATAAGTGGGGGTCATACGAGTACGAAATACATTTTGAATGAGTAATGTTAGATGTAGTCATGTATTGTGTAAGTAGTGTATATTCTTTTTAAAAAAAATAAGATCTATCATTAAAAAATTAAATTTTGTTATTATGTGAATTTCATATTTACTCACTTATTATAAAAAATACGACGTTTGTGTATTTTATGATTATAAATATCATTTTTTTTTCAAGTCAAGTTCTGAAATTTCATATATTATTTTTTTTATCATGTAAATCTTATATTTACTCATTTATTTAAAAAAATATGACGTTTATAATTATAAATATCTTTTCCCTTTTTTCAAGTCCAGCTCCAAGATTTCATATATGATTTACTTCCTCTTCTTTATTTTTTACTTTTCAACGTCTCCTGTACAACTTTTTCATATTTTTCTGTTTTTTTCTGTAAAAGCCTCTTGTTATCGTCCGTATTTCATATTATTTAAAAAAAATTGAATAAATATATGATTTATATAGAAATTTTAATTTTTTAAAAAAAAATAATAATAATAATACGTGGTAGATCTAACGCTACTCAATTCTTAAGTGCTCATCATTCCTAAACTAATTCTCTCTTCCTAAAGTATGATGTGTGAAAGTTGAATGAATAGTAAAAAATTATGTAAATTTTTTCTTTCTTTGGATGTTGTCACAGTGACAAGAATCTTACATTGGTCTCATGTTCACATTATTTCGTTTATGCCTATCAAACAATCAGCCGAATAGATTTTCATTTTCATTTTCATTTTCAACCCAAATGACATGTACTGAATTCATAAGTCAAGTCAATATACTCGGCCGAATAGATTGCAAACCAAACTGCATAGACTGGCTGGGTCAACGAGATTACAAACCAAACGACATAAGACTATTGAATGTTCCAAGGCACACTTTCACCTCATATTGGTAATCTCTCCTTCTTAGCAGCACTTATTCTGGTGAACAATAGCTTCTTTGGTTTCTTGCCTCAGGAGATCAGTCGTCTACATCGCTTGAAAATGTTCCAGTTGCCATTTAACCAATTGGAAGGAAGCATCCCGCCAGGTTTACATAAATGCCACCAACTTACACATTTATCTCTTAGAGCAAACAAGTTAAGCGGTAGCATACCCAAAGATTTGGGCATGTTGCCCATGCTTCGCAAATTAGATCTCAGTCGAAATAGTTTTATGGGTGCAATTCCATCGTCCCTCAGTAATCTATCGTCCATAGAGGCCTTGAATTTGGAATACAACAACCTCATTGGTCCATTTCCTTTTGACCTCTTTAACGTATCTTCTCTAGTCATGATTGCTCTTTCAGAAAATCACCTGTCAGGAACTCTACCCATGGATCTTTGCCGCAACTGTCCTAATCTTCAACAAGTTTATCTCTCAGGAAACAAATTTAGCGGTCAGATCCCTTCGCAATTGAATTCCTGTAGAGAGCTTATCGACTTGTCCCTTTCATACAATAAATTTGAAGGGGGTATTCCAAAATCTTTTGGCACTTTACAGAAGCTTGGAGGGCTAGTTCTTGGAGGTAACTATTTAACTGGCAACATACCTCCTACCTTAAGTAACTTGTCCATGTTATATGCCTTTGGAATTGAGACTAACAACATTAAGGGAAGCATTCCAAGAGAATTAGGGCTTCTCCCGAATCTTATAATATTGGATGTCGGAGATAACCCTCTCACGGGTGCAATACCCAACTCAATTTTCAACATGTCTTCTCTACAAGAAATCTACATGGCAAATTGCTCCTTGTCTGGAAATCTTCCATTAGATGCTGGGCTATCTTGCCCTAATCTTGAATATCTAATCCTAAATACCAACGAACTCAATGGTCGTATCTCATCTTCTCTTTCAAATTGTTCCCAGCTCGTCGCAGTAGATTTTATTGAAAACTTACTCTCAGGACCAATTCCCGCAAGTCTTGGAAACATGAAGTACCTCCAAAAACTTTTTTTGAGTTTAAACCAGCTAACAGGGGAGCCTAGTTTATTATCATCTTTATTTAATTCAACATCTTTGGAGGTGGTGCGTATAGGCGGCAATCCATTGGATATTAGCCTTCCATATTCCATTGGAAATACTTCAGCTTCACTTCAAACCCTTATTGCATCTCTTTGCCAAATAAAAGGTCATATTCCTATGGGAATCAGTTCCTTGACAGGCTTGATCAACCTTGATTTGAGCAATAACTATTTGATCGGGAACATGCCATCTTCATTTGGGAGATTGGGGAAGCTACAAAGATTGGATGTTAGTAATAATGGGATTGAAGGATTCATTCCAGAAAATTTATGTCAGTTAGAGAATTTGGGAGCGTTGGATTTCTCAAATAATAAAATCTCTGGATCCATTCCAGATTGCATTTCAAACCTCACTTTTCTACGGAGGCTATACCTTGGTTCTAACAAATTGAAATCATCAATACCATTAAATGTATGGCTTTTGGAAAGCCTGTTGTTTCTGGATCTATCATCGAATTCCCTTGGTGGATATCTGCCTCCGAATATGAAACAGGCAGAAACTATTGAACATATAGATTTATCACGAAACCAGATTACCGGTAACATTCCAAGCATCATTGGAGCATTCGAAAGCCTGTGATATCTTGACTTGTCGAATAATTCATTTCAAGGAGCCATTCCACAATCTCTTGGAGACTTGAAAGGTTTGGATGTCTTAAATCTCTCTTACAACAATCTATCCGGACCGATTCCCAAGTCCTTTGAGGCACTTTCACTTCTTCGATACTTGAATTTATCTTTCAACCAACTATCAGGAGAGATTCCATTTGGTGGGCCTTTTGTGAACTTTACAATGGAATCGTTTTCAGGCAATATTGCACTTTGTGGGAATTTAACTTTTGGAGTTCAATCTTGTCCAAGCCCAAGCTCACAAGGATCAGGGGTGAAACAAACTTTGCTGAAATATATTATTCCTATAGTTGCATCATTAATCCTTATCTTTGTGGTGCTGTTTTATATGTTGAGAGGTCGTCGAGAAAATAACAAGGCACAGGTTCCAAGTGTAGCTAAAGCATTGCCTTCTTTGGAGTACAAAATGATATCATATCAAGAGATCTGTCGAGGGACAAATAACTTCTCTGAAAGCAACTTACTCGGAACTGGAGGTTTTGGTTATGTGTATAAAGGAATACTATCTGATGGAACCATCGTTGCAGTCAAAGTTCTAAATTTACAATTGGCATATGCTTTCAAAAGTTTTGATGTAGAATGCAAGGTGTTACGCACTATCCGACATAGGAATCTTGTTAAAGTCGTAAGTACATGCTCTAACCCTGAGTTCAGGGCTTTGGTGTTGCAATACATGTCGAATGGCAGCCTTGAAAGATGGTTGTACTCAAACAACTACTGCTTGAATCTTTTCCAAAGAATAAACATCATGCTCGACGTTGCATCAGCATTGGACTACCTTCACAACGGTCAATCAGAACCTGTGGTGCATTGTGATTTGAAGCCTAGTAATATCCTTTTGGGGGAGGAGATGGTTGCACATGTGGGTGACTTTGGCATTGCAAAGATTCTAGCCAAACACAAAGACGCGACACAAACAAGAACTCTTGGTACGCTTGGCTATATTGCACCAGGTATGAACAAGGAAATTTTCTGGAGTTTAGTCTTTAATTTAGGTGTTAGACTCCTATGAATATGCACTAATGGGATTATTTACACCAACCATGCACTAATGGCTTACCCTATGAACTCCACTGTATATATGTCTAATTATAGCTCAAGTATAGCTCACAATTGCCCTAAATCTGATAGAAGAGATCATTTAGTACTGCTTATTTAGATAAACATGCAAGCTAGCAAATGCAATACAAATCTATATGTATCATATATACTTGTGTTTTAATCTTTTTAGCCAGTCGAGATATATGAATTTCTTTTCTTTAATAACTATTATGTTACTAACTTATAAGCTGGGCCTTCTTGACAATTAATTAATGTGAGTGGTTGACAGAATATGGATCTGAAGGAAAAGTGTCTATCAAAGCTGATGTTTACAGTTATGGTATAATATTGTTGGAGATGATCACAAGAAAGAAACCCACGGATGACATGTTTGCTGAAGAATTGACTTTGAGGAAGTGGATGAATGCATCATTTCCGACCAAAATTACAGAAGTTGTGGATGATGGTTTGTTAAAGATAGAAGGAGGAAGAGACATGATTGCCTTGCAAACCATATTTTCGTCTCTTGTGGAATTGGGCTTGAGGTGTTCTGAAGAGTTACCAAATGAAAGAATCGATATCAAAGATGTGGTTGTCAAGCTTAACAAAATCAAATTGACACTTTTTGAAAACAGCAATACGCCTATTTGATCATCTTTAGTTGGGGTTTGAGGAAATATGCAACTAGTTTTAGTAATTCCATTTCCGGGTACAAAGTGATATATTATACGTTTGTACAAGTCTCATGCTTAAATAAATGATTTGGAATTTCCTAACATCTTCTCCTCGAGTCTGTGGGATCTTTTTCTTTCTCGAGCCTTGTTAGGTACAAGCGGTTTGGCATACCATACTGCGTACCGATGTTGACATGATTTTTTTTATTGAAAAGAAAAATAAAAAATGAAAAATTTTGAGAGAATAATAAGGTTCTTTATCTCACGAAAATTATTTTTATCTTCAAATCATACTGTTTTATTAAATAAATACCTTACATATCAGTATCGATGTGTAATTTAAAGCACGAACTCGTTTGCAAGAAAAGTTTTCCTTTTCTTTCTCCATGCACATTCATATACGTTTGTATGTTAAGGGAAATTTTAAACCATTTGAAGCCTAATAGGAATGGGAAAGGCATCGTATTAAGCCCGTGGCCTTCTTGCTGTTACTTCCCTTTCCCTCAGTACATATTCGGGCTTTTCCAAGCCCACTATACTAAATTTTTATCACCAGAGGAGGCCGAGGCCCATTCAGGTGATGTCCGGCGTTTGCTTTCACTAACAGCCATTCTTCCTTCGGTTTTAACTTTTTATTATTTTAACTCTAACCATCTATATTCTACTCAACTTGAATGTAAAAAATAAAATAAAATAACACATAATTACAAATATAAAATAAAAAATAAAAACGTATTGCTTTAACTAGAAAAACGAAACGTCTATTTTATAAATCCTATTTAATCTTTATGAATTGATCCTTTTAAATTTTTTTGTTTGAGAAATAATAATAACTTTTAATTTAATCCTATAATACTAGCATTGTTAAATGGGCCCCAAGGTGAAAAACATAAAGTTCAGCAATACCATGTATTTATTCTAATTTTAACATAAACTCACAATTTATTATTGAGTTAATTTTATCACTTACTTTTTTTTTTTTTTTTCACATAAACACGCACGTATTGCATATTTAAATAGAGTAGTGCTAGTGGCCCCAGTACAAATTTCACATTTTAATTTTTTTCCTTTTCTTTTTCATATTTTTAAAAAATAAAAAAATACATTAATTAAAATCACTTTCTTAATTATGATATAAAAATATTTAAAATAAATAAATAAACATATGAACTATGCAAACTCTAGCATTTTCCATTTAAATATACGACAAAACTTGCTAATTTTGCCCCGAGTACGTAAAAGGTGGCTTGTGGAACAGAGCTTGCCTTATTTCCGCCAGTTAGCCAGCCATGCACGTTTTCTCTCCCATTGGCATTTACCAATTAATGCTGCTTGGATTTAGAGATAGGATCAGATAGGTAGGATATGTTTTGGGCATGAGATAAAATATATAATTTTTAATTTATTTCTGTCTCATTATTATAAATTTATTAAATTTTTATAAAAAATATATTAAATAATTTATTTTTTTAAAATTTTAAAATAATAATAATATTTTTAAAATATTGAATTATAATTAAAAAAAATTGAATTGTTTATTATATTTTATATAAAAATTTAAAAAAATTATAATGATTAGATAAAAAGAAAAAAATTAAACCGTAATTTCAAAAGCTTGGACTTGCCGACAATTTAAAAGCTTGAAGCTTGCGATAAGTGAACAGTAGTCAAGCTACACACGTACACGAAATTGCCATTTGATTATTGTTGTTGTTGTTACTTGTTGGGGGTAAATTATGCACACGAATTTCTGCTGAATATATCCATTCATTATCATAATATATATAGTAATGCTACTCATTATTTTTTTATTATATTTTATTTATGAGCTTATTATTTAATGCTATATGAAGAAATATTGAGAGTGTGATGATAAATATAGCTGTCATAATATATAATGTAATGGCGTGGGTTTATAGCGTGAGCTAGAGAGGATGTGCTCGAAATCATTACTTCTGTCCCGCCTCCTTGCATGTCTCTTTTTCAAGAGACCCACGAAGCTTCTACGTACGTGATCATAGAATCGGTCTTTGAATTCTCGGGTACTCTTTAAATAATGAGATTTTTTTTAAAAATTTTTATCTAGATTTTCTTGGAACTGGGTACATCAACAAGATAAAACAATCATATTCTATTAAATGTTGGTTTACGTATGAACAGGCTTCAATTTGTTGGGTCCTCGAGCGGTAGTACGAGAATATCTTATTATTATTTATTTTTTAATATTATTTATTATTTTATAAATATTTTTTTATTACCATTTACAAAATATCTTATCAATCTCGCTACCTAAACGTAGATAATATATCGAAGAAATAAATAATAAAAAAAGGGAAATTAGGGAAAATAAGGGGAATGCAGAAAATCAAAGTAGTGACTTTATGGGTTGAAATCGAGGTCGTGGTCTCCGAGTGTTGTCTTTTATGGGTTGCAATCGAGGTCGTGGGCCACCACCGGTGATGGGCGTACTCTTGCTGCTAATGTGGGTCAAGTGAAGCTGTACGTAGGCCCTGGTCATTGGTCAATAAAGGCTGGCTCAATACACTTTCTTCAAAATTTCCTCGTAAAAAGACCAAGACCTAATTAGAGCACTCCAATAGCTTTTATAAAATACATTTTTATTTAAAATATAAAGAAAGATAATCAAAATCTGTTCTATTAATTCATCTATTTTATTTCTATTTTATATTTAAATATAATAAATTTGCTACATATAAAGGTTACTATTTATTACTCTAAATAATTTTTTTTATTATTTCTCTCTCATTTTATCTCATTTCTTCTTTTATCTTATTTTCATTTTAATCCTTTTATCACTTTTACACAATCCTCACTCTCTTATTTCTCATTTATTTTCTAATATTTTGTTTATAGTTCTTTCAATTTTTATGTATGCAGAAATTTTAATATTGTTAATAATAAATACATGTGTTTTATTTTTTTTAAATAATTTAAAATATCATATTATATATAAAAGAAATATTACAAATATCAAAATATACGATGCATAGAAAAATAATTGAAATATATAATGCGTAGAGAATATAATATTTCAAATAAATAAAAAAAATTAAAAATATAATATTTAAAAAATAAATTGATGTATGATGTATTGTAAAAATTAATATATAAAATAAAAAAATTGATTAAATACTTTAAAGGATAGAATAAAAAATGTGTTGTGAGTGCTCTTTTATAAAGTCTGTCTTTGCCATCGCCCATCCGATCATACGTACGGCCACGGACTGGGTCTATTTGTGGTTCATCACAACTACTCCATCTCCATGAGATTGGTTTTCCACGTCAATATTTGTCAAGAATTACCAATTTACCCATGCACTGGGTCATATAATAGTACTGATGTGTTCACACTGGGGATTAATTAATTGACTGCAGTTCCATATTCAAACTGTCTGAATCTTAATCCCGTCGACAATTAATGACTGATTAAGTAAATGTGTATAATATAAGACTTTCTTCTTTATATATTAGTTGAGGAGTTAATAATAAACTAACAATCGTAGTTTAAACAAAAAAAAAAAAAAAAAGAAAAAAGAAAAAACAAGTGTTCACTTCACAGTGTGAAGTTCACACGCATTCGTGAGACCGATAAAATTGACTTTGCAGCCCGGGCGTCAGAAGTCCAAGCTGTATTTTGGATGTTAAATTGAAATTAATTAAGTTTAATTTCTTATAAATAGTAATAAGTTGAATAATAAAAAAAAATTATGTAGAATTTATCTGAATTAAGTTTAAAATGTATTTGAATGTTAATATGAATTTAATATTTTTTATAAAAAGTTAAAAAAGATTGTAGGTCTCACGTATAAAGATGTTTTGAATTGAGAAGAATTTAATAATTTAAGAGTTGAATGTTTGGATATTAGACTTATCTTAAAATTAGACTGAACTCAGCTGAGTCTTTCAACTAAACGCAGACGGTAATTTGAATAGAGAAACAGTTTCATCTCATCTCATCTCATATTATAATTTTTCTAAATTTTTATATAAAATATAATAAATAATATAATTTTTTTAAATTTTATAATAATAATAATATTAAAAAATAATATTTTATTTTATTTTTAACTTTTATCTAAAATTATCTCATCTCATTTCATTGTCAAACAGAACCTAAATACCCCAAGTCGAGCCATAGTTCCAACTTTAAGTTAGGTAGTTCCCAGTTAACAGTTAACAACACTAACAGTAGAAATAAATTATAAAAGAAAGGTCATTTTATGTATATTATTTAAAAAATATGTAATTTTATTTTTATATTTTATATTTAATAAAAAATAAAATATTTATTTTTATATTTTATATTTAATAAAAAAAATAAAATATTTAATAAAAAAATAAAATTACATATTTTTAATTCATACAGTATTGAGTCTTATATTTAGAATTTTTCATTATGATATGACCAAAACCTTCACATTTTCTGTTTAATAGTCACAGTGGGAGAAACCTCTCTCTCTCTCTCTCTCTGGGAGTCTCGCACCACCACCTCGATCTCTGCCACTAGAATTCCCTCTCTCGCAACTCAAACAACCGACAAACCCACCAAAATGCGGGGCTCTATCTTCCCTCTGATTTCGGCCTTTACCGTCGTGTTGGTCCCCGTCGTCTTCTGCGTCCTCTCCCCCAGCCTCCTCTTTCTCGAGAGGACCTTCCCTTTGTCTCACCGGCTTGAGCTCGACCACCTCATAGCCCGGGACCGAGCCAGGCACGCCCGAATCTTGCAAGCCTCGGTGGGAGGCGTCGTCGAATTCTCTGTCCAAGGCTCCTCCGATCCTTACGTTGTCGGGTACGACTGCTAAATTTACCATTCGTTCGTTGCTTTTAAATTTCTTTTATTGCTTGTTTTTATGATTTCGTGCACTTGCTTGCACTTGCATTGATGGGTTTGTTTCAAATTGGTAAAGTTTTTCCGTCTGTGTTAATTGTCGTTGCTGTTCTTTTTTCGGCAAGCATTAACTATTCAGTGTATGTGTTTACTAACTTTTTTTCCCTTGGTTTTTTTAATGCTTCTTTTGAATCTCGATAAGGTGAAAAACTTAAGAGAAAAAATGGGAAAGGATAGGATCATATGAATGTAGAGCAATGATGAATGTTTGCGGTGTCTTGCTGGTGTTATTTCTTTAGTTAGAATATGTACAGTTTCTTGGTAACCACAGTTGGGACGACTGATTAAAATATATTTCCTCTACTCTTTACCTGGCATTGATTGGTTTATAATGTTTACTAGGCATCTATCTTTCGTATTTTTTTTTGTTCTGGTTCATGCTTTCTTCTGATTGTAAGGCTAATGGCTATCTTAGAAGTACGTCTCTCTTTTCTTTTCTTTTCTTGAATACTTGGGATCTTGATTTCGTGTAGGCTTTATTTCACAAAAGTTAAATTGGGCTCTCCTCCAAGAGAATTTAATGTACAGATTGATACTGGAAGTGATATCTTGTGGGTTACCTGCAACTCCTGCAGTGATTGCCCCCAATCTAGTGGGCTTGGGGTGAGATTCTGTCGCTTATTAACTTGTTCTTGTAATTATCCTTTATGCTCATAAGCTTTGTTGAATAAGGAGGCAATTTTAGCCTCATTGTGTTTCATGTTTTTTCCAGGTTCAGCTCAATTTATTTGATGCTGCCAGTTCATCAACTGCTGGTCTGGTCCCCTGCTCAGATCCAATGTGCACTTCTGCATTGCAAACTTCAGCGTCTCAATGCTCTCAGAGTAATCAGTGCAGTTACTCTTTTCAATACGGAGATGGAAGTGGGACATCTGGTTATTATGTGTCTGATGCGCTGTATTTTGACATGGTTCTTGTGCAGTCTTACATTGTCAACTCATCCGCAACAGTTGTTTTTGGGTAAGCTACCGTGACCTATGCAAACAGTTGTGTGGGCCTGTGCATGTGCGTGTGTGTCAAGGGAAAATCCCAATTAAGATATAACATGTTACCCAGCATTTCCCATGTAGTAGAACATATATTGCCATGGTAGGTATCTTAAACCTTTGTTTGTAGTTACTGCAATGAACTTTTGACTAATTTTGGCAATTAAAAACCCAGTATGACATGGCCACTTTTTTTTTTTTTTAATGAGGCAGTATAACATGGCCACTTCAGTTCTGTAAATACTCATTTCAGTGACACTACAACAGATCATGAGTTTAACTTACTTATGTGTAGTAGTCATTGTCCTTTTGCTGGCCAAAGACTCAAAGCTTACTTACTTTGGTGCTGGTCTTGGATACAGGTGTAGCACCTATCAGTCTGGGGACTTGACTAAGACGGAAAAAGCAGTTGATGGGATTTTTGGTTTTGGACCAGGTGATCTTTCCATTATTTCACAATTGTCATCTCGTGGCATAACACCCAAAGTGTTCTCCCATTGCCTGAAAGGAGATGGCAATGGCGGGGGTATTTTGGTTCTTGGGGAGATTTTGGAGCCAGGCATTGTTTACAGTCCACTCGTCCCATCACAGTATGTCCTTGTTCCCAGGAAACTTTCTTTTTGTTCCCAGTTCTCTGTACTCCTACATTCAGGTTATATTTATATGAAGCGGGAATTGTGTATATGCTTCAAGGGTCATTGGGATATATTTAGGTATAATGAATTTATTAGGTTCTTGCACAAAGGCCTTTTTTTTTTTTTATAAGTAAAGGCCATATTTAAATTCAGATGAAAGAAAAGGAAGGTTCGTATGCTGGAGCCTCATTGGCCATTGAGAAACTGTGCCATGTTTGTGTTTCTGCAGTCAGAATATCAATGACCGGTATGGATGCTTCATTATTGACCTTCTATCGGGAGCTTACCTGATACAACTTTTGCATGCATTACACGTTCTTATTGTTGAGGCATGTTCTAATTAAAGATCTGAAAATCTTCTGTTATCTAACAGATAGTGGTATGGTGACTATATATATATTAGAATGACCTCACATTTTCTTGTGAGCTTTGTTACATTTTCGACGGACTAGTTCTGTGTCTTAAAATGAAATCTCATGTTCTTTCTTCTGTGAAATATACTTTTATTCATTGCAAAGCTGTTTTTCTGCTTGAACTTCGTTTTCTGCTGTGGCCGAGAACTTGCTTGGTGCATACATATTCTTGCTGTTACATGATTTCCTCAATTAAAAGGTATGGTGCCAATTAATCAGTAAGTTTGATTATTTTGTCTCCGAATTTCAGGTCTCATTATAATTTATATCTGCAAAGCATTGCTGTCAATGGGCAACAGTTGCCGATTGATCCTGCTGCTTTTTTAACATCAAACAACCGAGGAACCATTGTCGATTCTGGAACAACTTTGGCATACCTTGTGGAAGAAGCATATGATCCCTTTGTTAGTTCTGTAAGTTGGTCTTTTTCTTTCTTCTCTCTGTTTATGATTTGTTTTTCTGAGCGAGTATATGCATACTGATGGTATGGGCTAATGTAATTGATTCATTACTGGGTCTCTACTCCTCCAGATAATGCCATGTTAAAAGCAAAATATCTTAGAGCTATTCCAAAAGACCTGGGATAAAGGGAAGGGATTTTCATGCTGTACTTAACAAACTAGAGCTTCCATAAACAAGTTCATCATTTGAAAATTTGATGCTATCAATTGAAAACCTTTTGCAAATGAAGGGGCCATTATGATAATGCTTCCATTCTCATGAACCTAATTGAATAGAGCATGCTGGGTACAGCCTACTTATTAAGGCAAGAAAGAACATTATCCCCCCACATCCAACCCACTAAATTGGCTGGGCATTGACATTACCGTTCATCCAGTGTGTTGCATCTATCTTCCTTGATACAATTGTGACTATCAAAATTAGTGCTCACTTTTTGGCACGATATTCTTCTATTTAAAGATCACTTGTTTTCCTATATGGGTTGGTTTTGAGGCACTGGCTAAAAGCTGTCATGTCTTGTACACAAAATTTTGTTAAATTTACACACATTTTCTTTTAGAAACTGATTTCCTATTAAATGTGCAGATAACTGCAATTGTTCAACAATCTGCTACTCCTATTGTTAATAAAGGAAATCAGTGTTACCTAGTCCCCACCAGGTTGGTCCTATTAATCATGTTTCAAATAATGAACCTCATAGTTCTTTCATGTCTTCAAAAGAGGTTCTTTAGTCTTACGAGGGTTTTGTTTTCTTATGATCTAAGCAAGATCCATGTTTGTTATGTTTTTCAGTATATCCGAGATATTTCCTCCGGTTAGTTTAAACTTTGCGGGCAGTGCATCCATGGTGTTAAAACCAGAAGAGTACCTCGTACATCTTGGTTTTGCTGTAAGTTATTCCACTTCCCCTTTTGCGTGAATTGTACTTTATCCTTAAAATAATTAAACGTGGCATGATCCTTGTTAAACTATACCTTGTTAATCTATACCGTTGCTAGCTAATGGGACGCTCTATTGCTGCAGAATGGTGCTGCGATGTGGTGCATTGGTTTTCAGAGGGCTCAGGAAGGGGTAACGATCTTAGGAGGTTAGACCATGAACTTTGCGGGAAGCAATCTGTTTTTGCTTCCATTTATTTCATTTAGTTTCTGTAGTACATAGTGAGAGTATTGCTATTACTTTGGAAAAGGCTGCTTTTTTGGGCTGTAGCATTTCCGAATACCTTTGACATTCTTGAAAACACTTGAGGCAGAAAAGGCATTTGGCAGAACTCTCAATGGAAATGTTTACCGAAAGACTTCCTAAATAGCTGCCTTTCTGGAACGTGAAAACAAAATGTTAAAAGCTGCCTAAAAATAGTGATTTTCCAGTATTTATGAATTCCTTACAGATTGATTTCAAGTCAAGTAATGCAGTTTCCATGATGCAGCACAGTATGGTTAAAGATTTTTGAGTAGAATTAACTGTACCATGATGCTGTTTTGCCAAGCATGTGTGCTCTTTTTTTTATTTTTTATTTCCCCAGAGTCAACAGTAGTGTTATACTGGCTTGTGATATTCATATGTAGACACATTTATGGCTGCCACATGCATATGAATGCACAATAGCATGGAAAGATGTTAGATGTCATTAGGAGTTTCTTGTGTATTAAAATTGACAAATGTCGTTCTTCGGTCATGCCTGTCGTGGCACATTTTAGATGGGTGTTATTTAAGTGATTGGCATATCCACTTAAAATGTGCCATATCAAAAGCGTAGTTAAGGATGGCAACATTTAAGATGAAAAATAGCATCAGTCTCAAGATTTTTCAGCTGGAATGTAGTTAGTCGATATTATGCTTTTGTTTACTTAATTTGTTATTTGTCCATGTTTCTATTTTTTGCAATAGTCTGTTCCACTTGCTTTTACAACCTGTGTCATCAAGTCACCGTGTCTGCCTTTATTTGTTGTGTGGTAGAAGAACAATTGTATGTTTTTCTAAATCTAAGGTATCATTAGTTGTTCGGTTGTCTGCTGAGTACTTAGAAATTGTTTCTTACAATGATGCAATTGTTCACCAGACCTTGCGTTGCTTCACTCTACTGTCATAACAATTAGTTTAAAAGTCTTGTTTGTTTTCTTCAATTTACAGATCTTGTTCTTAAAGATAAGATCATTGTGTATGATCTAGATCGTCAACGAATTGGATGGGCTAACTACGATTGTAAGTTCAGTTGATCATGAACACTTGTTTCCTCTTTCTTTCCCTTTTGTGCCCAAGAAATAACTTTGACCAAGTTTCGTATGTCACAAACACTAACCTGTTAATTTTCAGGTTCATCGTCCGTAAATGTCTCGGTAACTTCTGGCAAGGAGTTTCTGAATGCAGGGCAGCTGAGCACGAGCAACTCGTCGAGAGATATGCTCTTTGAACTGCTACCTTTGGGCATCATGGGTGTCCTATTGCACATGTTAGTGTTGAAGCAGTTAGAATTTTTGTAATTTAAACCTTGGGGTTTTAGTTTTGTTCTTTGTTAAAAGGGGTATTGGTTGGGCCAATTCTTATTTATAGTGATAGGTGAGGCTTTGGTGCTATTATTTGGATTGGGAAGGCAGCTGCTTCTGTAACGTCAGCTCCAGTTGTGAATGCCTGGAAAATTGCTCATGTACAATTTCGTCTGATGGGAAATTCGGCTCTCTACTAAGGATCCTCCATTTTTTTTTTCGCTTTGCCAGAATTGTAAATCATCATGTACTAGTCTTGTTCTTGTTCTTGTTCTTGTACCTTTGGAAATAAAAAGAAAATTCAGTGTAACTGCGAGTTTTTAGTTAATGAGCTGCGAACTCCAAGTGGCAGGCAGGTCATCATCTTCCCCAACTTGTTTCTTGTTTATTTATTTCATCTGTATTTTCCAGTTGACTATAGTGTTACCGTTACATCTAGCGGTAACTGTTCATACTTGTAAATAATTTTTTAATCATTTTCCTCTCATCTCTGCACCTCCAACGTTAATTTTAATATATTCACGTGGGACGAAAAATTAATATTTTCCAAGCTGGTTTGATGGCATAGAAACTACATTAGAGAAATTCTATTTGCAGTCCTCAAGTGGAAACTGCATGTGCAGGCACATTATTAAATGAGAGAAAATATTATTTAGGAGGGATAATTTTGTAATTTTAAAAAATTTTAAAGTTAAAATAGCCTAGGCCTGCACATACAGTCCCCAAGTGGGGACTGTATCTAGTATTGCTCACTACATTATTATTCTTTCGACTTGGGACAGTTTTGAACTACTCAGTCACACAACTTTCGGTAATCAAAATAGTTGGTGTAGGCTACGTCCGTTTTCTCTCTAGCTCCGAACGAAAAACTCCCTTAATCGTCCAAAACCTCAAGATCTGCTGAAAGGGGGTGGGAGCTTCGGCTCCTCGCCCCCTCCCCTTGCCCTCTCCCTCTTCTCTGTCTAGTTTTTAACTTCTGTGTAGTGTTTTTATTTTTCTTTGTGTTTTTAGGCCGAATAAGGGAGGATCGTCGTTCGAGCCTTTCCGGCCACCAGTTCTCTACACGCGCCCCACCGGTGTGAAGCCCAGCCGCCGATCTTCAAAACCTCCAAATCCGGTGTCCATCGGAGTGGCGCGTAGACCGCACGCGCGGGACAAAAATCCGGACAGCGTTGGCGCGTGGCCCTCACGCGCCACCGAGGAACCCTCTACCGACACCACGCTCGGTTGCTGTGGAACCGCTGGCTCCAGGTCTTCCAAGTCTGACCGTCGGCTTTCCTCCCAGTGTGAACAGTCCTGCACGAAATATTGCCGACCAAATGTGTACTGTTCATCCGTTTTGTTTTTTGTACTGTCTTTTGTTTCGTTTCTATGTTGTTGTTCGTTTCAGTTTTTTGTAGCTTGTCTTGTTTTCTTATGTTGGTGTTGCTTTTGTTGACCCGAGTGAGGTTTGGACCCTTAGATCGGACGTAATCCGGGACAAGGCTTTCGAGAGTGTGGGGCGATGCTACGACCGGTGGTTATACGGCCGGGCTGTTGTGGTCTATATGTACGCTAGGTGCTTGCTCCACCAGAGCTCGAAATAACGATGCTTGCAGTGGGCGTGTCGTCTGAGGTCTCATCAGAGCTTGTGGTCTTGTAGTTGTTATTGTAGTTTTTGTACAGTAGTTTGTTAGTTTTAGTTATAATAAAATAGGAATAGGCTTTGGATTTGATGTCCATAGCAGTGTCCCGTACTCTTCTCCCCTGGGAGGATAGAGAGGACCTTTAAGTTCTGTTTTTATAGAGCGCTTTCTCGGGTTCGAGAAAGTTTGGTTAGAAGTTAAGACAATGTCTACCGCAAATGTATTTGTGTGTGGGGAAGCTACAGATCTGTTGAGTTAGTTGGCTTATTACTGGATTTTCTGTGTATTGGAATTTCTTGTATCGATAAGTCACACTTGTAACTTCGATTTCTTAATGAGATGAGTATGCTCCATTCAAAAAAAAAAACGTTAATTTTAATATCGAATATACTTGTGTGTCTCCTATACCCTCCTCAGCAACGTCAATTTTAATATCATATATATATATATAAATATATATATATATATATTTTAGAATTGCTACAAATTATAAAAAAAAATCAAATATAAATATCAACTGGTAAGAAATGACTCCCTAATTTGGATTAATTTCATTATATAATTTTTTTTAATTAATTTACATTTTGGTTTAGTTTATAAAATTGAATTAATTTAAAATAAAACATAATTATATGATATTGTATATGAGAAGATATCAAAAGATATGAAGATATCATTGATAGTTTAGAGAAAATATTTGAAATGAATAAAAAATATTAAAAAAATATAATATTTAAATGATATGAATAAAAAATAAATAAACTTATATATGATATATTGTAAAAGTCATTATGTAAAATAGAAAAATTAAGTTTTAATAATATATTTTAAAGGATATGATGAATAATCTATTAAGAGTGCTTTAATAGTGTCAACAATGTTGATATTTACATTCTCACTGCCTACTCCCTCCGTTCATGCATTACCTAACACTCTTAGAGTGATGCTACTCTGCCGCTTGAGTAGCACCGCTCCAATTGACTACTTAGCTAAATTAGTATTTTTCTATTTTTTTAATTTTTTTTATCATTTTAAAATATTTTTAAAAAATATAAAAAAGTGTCAATGCACTAATAATTATTTTCTTAATCATTAAGTAAAAAAAAATTAAAATAAAAAAGATGTCAAAATAAATTGTCAAATTTAAATGTCAAAATAGCATTTTCCAAAACTCTTATTTCTCTTTACTCAGTCTGTACAAAAAAAAAAAAGGGTTAGTTAGATATAAGTAATCAATAAAAGTTTTAGAAAAACTCTACTCAACTTCCGGTTCCCTCACCGCACTCCACACTCCTGACGTGGCGAACCCGGTTCGTCTCCCATATCACGGTTCATCGCCCACACCCCTCCCGAGCTGCTCTCAGACTCTCTTCCTCTTCTCCCTCACCTTGACTCCTTTACCCAGCCTCACCTTTCACTTCTCTCACCCCCTTCAGTCCTGAACACTAGAAGAATTCATCCTCACGAAGACCCATCTCCCTCACCCCCTCCAGTCCCAATCTCGTCTCACTGATTCCTTCTTTTAGTGGCCTTTTTCTCTGTCTCTCTCACCGAGCCCTCTCTCTATCTACCAAGCCCTCTCTCTATCTACCGAGCCCTCTCTCTATCTCTCTCACCGAGCCCTCTCTCGTGTAAGGATCCCGTGCTAACACTCGACTCCTCGATCCCTGCCTCTCGGTCTCAAACTCCATTGCAAACTCCAAATGTTGCAGAGAAACCTAGATCTGTACCTCACATCATGGTAACACAGGTTAGTCATTTTTCCTTTTGAGATTACACTGATTTCGGTAAGGTTTTTTTTTGGTAGATTTTGTCTAAGTTTCTTGCACGTATATACATTGAGCATTTTCCTTACAAAGGGTACTGCCCTGCTTCTTCTCATATCCAACTTCATTGGGAATGGATTTTCATGATCCATGTTTTAATTAAAAATATTGGATATCATAGCTGATTTTTTCTGGTTTGATGGGGTCTGAATCTAAAATGTTTAATAGCTTTATAATAGATTTTTAAACTGAGAAATTGGAACAAGAATAATTTAGGGGGAAGAAAACTTAGCCATTTTTAACCTTCTTATATGAAAGATAAAGTTTAAAAATGAATTTAACGGGTGAAAGTTTTGTTACCCTACTTGAACATGATTGTGTGTATTGGTTATAGTCTTCTTTTTTGTTGGCATTACTCAAAGGGTCACTTAATTTTTAGTTTTGTTGTGATTATAATTTATTACCATGTTACAGGGGCTTGGGAAGTTAACATTAGATTATTATTTGAAATGTGTGAAACACCAAGTAAGAGGAAATTGGAAGGATAAAATGTTACAATTCCTACTTTTACGGTCCAAATTAAAATGAAGTTTATAGAAATATGGTGTGATTGACCTGGGAGTATCCCTCACTTTGAGATATCCATATAGCATACATAACCTTAAGGATCTTGGTGGCTTTTCGAAGTCAAGAATTGTAATTTAACATAGATATAAGGAGTTCTGCTACTTTAGTTTCTTCTTTCCATTGCCTGGAGGCTTCTCAAGTTATCTAACATTAATAGATAGGCATACCCTTTATAATGTAATTTATTTATAAGATGAGTAACCATTGAGTTTTATTATCTTTATGTTCTTATCTTGATTGTGAGAATTTTGATAACTATATGTTTCAGAAAATAATCCCTTTACATGAAGTCACTAGTGTACAAAGGGCGAAGACAGTTGCAATCTTCCCTAATGCCATAGAAATTGTTACTGGAGGCAAAAAAGTAATTCTAGATATGGACTTTCATTTCTTCCCTTTGGCTTTGTAGAGATGATATCTATAAGAATGTGGCCTGATTTTTTTTGGTATTATCTGTCATTTCAGTATCAGCTGCAATGTCTTAATCCAACTATTATTATGGCAAAGTAGAGTGACATTTTTTTAGTTCTTATAGTCAAAGAAATAATTATGAATGCATGTACAAAGTTGTCATATTTTTGTATTGTTTTTTAATGCATGTACAAAGTTTTCATATTTAAAGTTTGAAATTCTTGAATTATATGCAGGGAGAAGCAATATGTCAATTTCTCAAATAGGCAAATATACTTCAATTGGTAGAGGAAAAAATCCTAACAAGAGAGAATGCAGTTTGAAAGAGGAGGATGACTTATTGCTACGCGAGTATGAAGCTAAAAAAAAAAACAAACTAATAGAGAGAGAGAATTAGCTTCACAAGCAAGAGGACGAACTAAGAAAACGGATTATAGACAATAGGGGTGCACGCATATTGTTGTGTTTGTATTAGATCGTATATATTGTAATAGTTTTTGGTTGGTTCAGACTATAGATGTATCGTTTTACTTTTAATTGTAAATAGATGGTTTGGATCGTAACTGTATGCTATATTCTCTATGAATATAATTATGACAGCTTATTATGGATGCTGAATTTGTTTGTGAGAATGGTAATGGATGTGTTAAATTGCTGCATCCTCTCTGTTTGTGAGAATCCGACAGGGAAAATGCATTTTGATATTCTCTAAACACGCTTACTTTGTATGCTGCAATCATTTAAGGTTCCAGGATTGAGGAGTGATGCCATCAAGGCTCTTTTCTTGTGAGCCTTTAGATGTGCAGTACGTACAAAGGCCAGGAAAAAAAATTGTGATCCATTGCCTTCTACAACAAAAGCCTTTTAGAACCTGAACTCATGCTTACTCTCTCATAATATGATGATCAAAATCAGTACATGTACCAAATCAAAGTACATTGCTAGAAACTACCCATTTACAAATACACAATTAGTTAAAAACTACCTAAAAACACATACACAATTAGTAGGCTGAAATTACCCATTTACAAATACACAATTACCCATTTATATACACAAATTGTAAGTCCCCAAAACTTTTTGGAGAGTCTAGACTATTGGAACTGTTCTCTTCCATGGGCAATCTCTGGTTGGATCTTTCATCAAATTTGGATGTAAACTGTCGAGACCCATCATTGCCTTTCTTCTTATTGCTAAATAATTCTTTTCTCCATGCATGGCTGTGAAAGGAAGTCATCAAAAAACTGTTACAAAAACATGAAGCTACACTTGGGATCACCATAGTTGCGAATAATGACACATGAAAATTTCAATATAATCTGTCTAACATTTGTTCATTCGGGAGTAATATTATCTTTCACCATTTAATGAAGTTTGATTAAAGAGTTGAGCAAACAAAATACAATAAGCAATTATAAATTTTATAATACAGCCTTTAAATTACATCCCACTTGTGGATGCTTGAGCTTTAACTGTGAGTCAAGTCTAGCAAATGGACCATAATTGAGAGCAAGGGAAAATTAGTGGAAAGTCAATGCTACCACTAATCTACCTTCGTATGTCATCAGACTTTAGTAATTTAACATTGAAGCATGACTCTAGAAAATAAAGAACAATGAAATAAAAGTACATAAATAGGACCAGCTAAGGACAAGACAAATCACAAAACAATACCTGCAGAACATATTGTGACATGCCAAAGCATGAAACAAGAGGAGTGCAAATAATCCTAGTGTTGGGTGAACCAAGCATGCCAACATAATTGCAGTGAAAATATCCAAAGCAGTGAAAATATCCAAAGCAGACTTTTCCTTCCCACACCTCCCACCATGACATTTTCAAATAAATAATGTATATCATACCTGAGTTGGTGAAATTGAGGTAGAAGGCCTGGGTGGCTTTCCATCTTCTTCATTGCCCATCACATTATTTCAACTGAATTTTGAGAACAACAATTAATATCAGATAGCAACGGGGGAAACATACATGTTGATCTCTCACTCAGAGAAGTGGTTTGATTTTTTTTTTAATCACTTTCTCCCTAGTATTTGGCAAATTACTAGTATATGTTTAATTTTGAAGTGGTTCTTTGCCATCACTAAGACAATGCTAAAGTCATATGGAGCTTGTCATATTTTTACATCCTAGCTTTGAATTTATAACCACTGAAGGCTAAAACCACATTGCTGGAGTGGACAATATTATATAATATGGCATATTTGTGATCATGAAATCTATATATCATTATAAATATGGCATCTGGAATTGCCCAAAATAAAGATAAATCCAAGTTTCAACCTCTGCAGACCAATTTCATGCTAAGGAATCAACTCACGGCCGTACGTATGGCCAAAAAAAAAAAAAATTGTGCAACAGTCAAAAAATGGAGAGAGATACAAGAACAGAAAAATGCCCAAAATCTAACGTGAGCACAACTTTAGCATTTTTACTTTTAACTTGTCTAACCTGAGGTATACGAACAGAAAAATGCCCAAAATCTAATGTGAGCACAACTGTTAATATTTCTACTTTTAACTTGTATAATGTACGGTACACGACAGAAAAATACCCAAAATCAGCAACCAACCACAGATCAACAAATACAAAACCACAAATCCAACAAACACAAAAACACACAGGATGAGTCACGTTAGAAATGGAGAGATACTGAAAAATGAAATGGAGAGAAAGTTTTGGTCGGTTCTTACCCTTGTCTGCGGCCCCAGACGGGCAGTGAGAATGGCAGCATGAAGAATGCGGGCGGAGGGATGAAGCCCGGAAGGAGAACGCGAACGCTGAGGGAGGGGGGTTGGGAAACGTGCGGGGATGGGGGAGGGGGGAAATTCGAATGAGAAATAAAATGGGTCCATGGAGGGTAGCTCTAAAAGCACGTTTCAGTTACTTTAAAAAAAAAAAAAAAAAAGT
Source organism: Juglans regia (assembly GCF_001411555.2). Classification (NCBI taxonomy): domain Eukaryota; kingdom Viridiplantae; phylum Streptophyta; class Magnoliopsida; order Fagales; family Juglandaceae; genus Juglans; species Juglans regia. The sequence goes on from NC_049903.1 coordinate 552,708, forward strand.
TACACGTCAGCTGGTGTGCGGTAGTTGAGTAATAGTAGGAGGTTGTATAGAAGAACTCAAAGTTTTATTCGATAGAGATAGGGATTGTTTGAATTTTGAAAATATTTGATTTAAAATGAAAATTAAGATTAGTTAACCCACAAAAAGGGGCTATCCTTTCGGTACAACTTCTGGCTGTGGAATAAATTATAATTAATAACAACTGTTTTTATGCAAAGCTTTTGAAGCAGTCTCTTTAATCTCTATCTATTAGTTCACACGTGTAAGTTTTCTACACGTGCTATTGAATTTCAGAGTTTCATTTTGTTTCTAATTAGTCGTTTAAATTGCTGATGATAAGAACGTAACTAAAAAACATAGAAATCCAATTAAACTGTAAATACAAAATAATAATAATAAATCCTCTAGTAACAAGAACGTAACTTCTTAATCAACAAACGGAAGGTTTTAAACACGCGCTACGTAAACGCGTGACGCTCGGCCCAGCCTTACGCATTCTTATAGCGAACGGCTCAACCTCCTTGCGTCCATGCAAAATCCTCCCACACCACACCACCCCCACCTTTCTCTATCGGAAAACAACTCTCCCTCCCTCCCTCTTCTCTCTGTCTTTGAATCTCCATATCAATCACACTCTCTTCTCCGTCTCTCTCTCTCTCTCTCTCTCCCAAAACACTTTCCTTCGTTTTCTCTTCGTTTCTTTCTCCACTCACAAATTAAGCTGGGTTTACTCGATCGTATATAATCCAAGAGACCGGACCCGAACCGCCACTTGAACTCTTGACGGTATCCTTTCCTTGTCATTGATAGTTAACTGCAACAATGGCGGTGTCTCCGGCGGTGAACGCACCTCTGGCGTCGCTGTACGTGGGGGACCTCCACCCGAACGTGACGGATGGCCAGCTCTTCGACGCCTTCTCCGAGTTCAAGTCCCTCGCTTCCGTGCGGGTCTGCAGGGATTCTTCATTGGGGAGGTCGCTCTGCTACGCCTACGTCAACTTTGTTGATCCCAATGACGGTATCACTATCAGAATATATATCCACAATGCTGCAAGCCCTTTTTCTTTTGGTTTCTATTTTTAATCTTTTTCCATTTTTATTCTGGTCTGTTTGGTTCCGGGATTGTGCTGGAGAAGACGGGGACTTTGGAATGCTTTAGTGAGGTTATCGAGAAAGTTGGTTACCCTTTGCTTGTGTTTATTCGATGCTATAAGGGGATCTTGAATGTTGGTTTTGAGAAAATGCTAGGTGTTCTTGTCTTGCAAGAAACTGTTTTTTCATTGAAATAAAACTAAAGTGTGTTTCTTTGTATCTGCATTTAGTATAAATAACGAAACTTTTCTGTTTGCCTACATGGAAACTGTAGGAAAGGAACTAAAAAAAAAAAAAAAATTCTTATTGCAAGGTTTGCCTTGTTTTCTGGTTTGGTGGGATAGGCTTGGTGCACTGGTGGTGGTTTGGGGCAGGCGCGTCTTTGGGCTTGGGCTAGATGGGTTTATCTTTTTTTTTTTTTTCTTTTCTTTTTGCGTCCCAACTAGTTGTTTTCTCTTGTATACATCCAGTAGACAATTAACTTATCAAAAAAAGGTTTCCCTTGTTTGGATAAAAGAACAAGATTTTACTTGATTGAATTTTGGAAGATTATTAGGCTTTTGTAGTTGAGAGCACAATCATAATGAACGTAGGGAAAGAAACGTTGGATATACCCAATACACAATCCCATCTTTGGATATTATACGAATTTAAGGTTTAAGGTGTTAACCCATGTGATTGCCCTGCTGATTTTACGTTCTTTACTGGGTTTTTTAGTTGTCTTACCAAAAGGTTTCAAGTCTATAACAAAATCGATGTTTTGAATATTCTTGTGGAGTTTTCAAAAAGAGCTTTGATTAACTTTGATGGTAAGTGGGAGATCTTTCTCCATGCTTATGTTAGGTTTTATTTTGTGATTATATCACATGCATTCTTTAAAGTCTAATTTTCATTTTTTTTTGGTTTTGACCTCTTCTTGTTCATGTAGCAACTCGCGCTATCGAAGTAAAGAATCACACTGCCTTAAATGGAAAAGTGATAAGGGTTATGTGGTCGCATCGTGATCCAGATGCAAGAAGAAGTGGAAAAGGGAATGTGTTTGTTAAGGTATCTGTTTTGTTTTTGACATCATACGATCAAGACAGATCATGCTAGTTACTTTATTTCTTTCTGATTTGGACTCTTACTGAAAGAGATTTGGTTTTTTTGCAGAACTTGGATGAATCAATTGATAATTCTGGGCTTCAGGATATGTTTCAGAAATTTGGGAATGTTTTGTCCTGTAAAGTTGCGATGTCCGAGGATGGGAAGAGTAAAGGGTATGGCTTTGTTCAATTTGAGTCTGAGGAATCTGCAAATGATGCTATAGAGAAGCTAAATGGCTCTACTGTTGGAGAGAAGCAGATGTATGTTCAGCTCTTTCTCATGATTATCCATATGCTTCTTTTATATACTAATAATTTTTACTTAAAAAATTATGTGCATGAGCGTGTGTGCATGGAAGCATATATGTATTCTTTTTGTTTATTCTGCCTTCTTCTTTGGTCTAATAGATATTTAATTTTTCAAAATTACATCCATGGCTCAGATATGCTTCAAAGTTTGTCAAAAGGAGTGATAGGATTTTGCCCAGCGTTGATGTTAAATATACAAATTTGTACATAAAGAATTTGGATTTAGATGTCACGGAAGAGGTTCTGCGGGAGAAGTTCTCCAAGTTTGGGAAAATTGCTAGTTTGGTTATATCAAAGGAAGACAAAGGGACTTCCAGAGGTTTTGGCTTTGTAAACTTCGATAACCCAGATGATGCAAGACAAGCAATGGAACAGATGAATGGATCGCAAGTTGGTAGGTTATGTTTTCCTTTCTAACTTGGATTGGCAATGGGTTGCCTGATTCTGAAATTCTGCCACGTTGTTTATAATTTATATGTACTAGGTTCAAAAGTTCTCTACGTAGCAAGGGCACAGAAGAAAGCAGAGCGCGAGCAAATTTTACGTCATCAGTTTGAGGAGAAACGTAAAGAGCAGATCATTAAGTACAAGGTAATTAGAGGCCCATTCCTCTCCCTAGATTTGTCTGCTTTTTCTTGTCTGTTCAGTTTATATCTCTGTTTTTTCTTTTAAAAAAAAAAACTTGTAGGGCTTAAATGTCTATGTGAAGAATATTGATGATGATGTCACTGATGAGGAGCTGCGAGAACACTTCAGTCAATGTGGCACAATTACTTCTGCAAAACTTATGCGAGATGACAAGGGAATAAATAAAGGGTTTGGATTTGTCTGCTTTTCCACCCCTGAGGAGGCCAATAAAGCTGTGAGCAGTTTTCATGGTTAGTTGTTAACTTGGAGAGCTTTTATGTGTTACATTTTTAGAAGGCCAACTTTAGTGTGGTAAAATCATTCAGTTTCAGTATCCAAATGGGTGTTTTGAACGATGGCCCCTAAGAAATCAGAAAACAAACATTTGCGCATGTTCTTTGATGATTTTGAAGTTAACTTGAATGATTATATCATGTATATGAAAAACAGTTTCACGTTCACATGCTCAAGTGAATCTTTAGGTGGAGGAACTGAAACATCTCTCTTGTTTTTTAAATCCTTGTAAAACTTAAATGAACTGAAAATGTACTCATGTCAATAGAACTGAAAATGTACTCATGTCAATAGGAATCGGAAGGGTTGTCACCCAAGGGTTTCGTTAGGAATTAAGTAGCTTGTTATAGATATTATACCCTATAAGCTAGTTCAGCATCATCTGCACAATCTGAATGTCTGATGTTGCCTAGGCTGTTTTGTCACTGTGGCTCAAAGCAACTTAATTAGTATGCAAGGTGGAACAGAGAAGCTGAGTCCAAACAAGTTAACCCAGTTGGATTGGCTTCTTTATGCTCGTACTTGTCCAGTTTAATCATTTATTGTTTTGGGTCATGGCTTGGGAATAGATGATATTTACTATTTAACCCACATTTGTTTCTTGCAATGGATTTATACTAGTTTTTTGTTCTCGGAGTGAAATATTACAGAATGTCTTTAATTAAATCAATGCACTTGTGCTTAAAGATTTATGTCTGTTGGGCCTACTTATAATTTTTGAAAAGTGTATCTGCTTGACATGAACGTTATGATGCTATGTGCCTGTTACAGATGAAGCGTGCAATAATGCATTGTCATTTTGCATTGCATACTTATTACTGATTCCGTGTATCGGTTATATAAGTTGTTTTTTGAATGGTCAAATAAACAAAAAATTTTATTAATTAGCAGCAAGCTGCTGATACTTGAACCGAGATTAACATATAAATTAATGCTCAGTAAGTTCATATAGCATAGACTTTTGCATTATTTAACTCAATTTTATTTTTCTTGGTGATGCTTTTAGTGATGTTTCTTGAAAAGAAATCCTGGTCTTGCAGTTTTCTTTTTCTTCCTGGAGATGCTCTCTAAGTTGAGATCTATGTATCCATATATTGTTTGATACATTAGCTGTAGCACTGAAAATTTTAGGTTTCAAAGTGAGATTCAGACAACAGAGGCGCTTCCAATTTATAATTAGGCTACACATTTTACAATTTGGCGGAAATTTTGACATGTTGCATGAATATATTAGAATTTGAGAGAACTAAATTCAGAAACCTTATGGTTACTACTGGAGATTGCTATTCAAATTCGCTTACCTACGGTGCCATGCAAGGTTTTATTATTTGTTCACTAGGCATGTTTCACTCTTCAGGTAGCTGATTATGTTGTCCTTTGGTGTCTCACAGGATACATGTTTCATGGGAAGCCACTATATGTGGCTATTGCTCAAAGGAAAGAGGATAGACAAGCACAACTGCAGCTTCAGTATGCCCATCATATGGTGGGACTAGCGGGGCATTCACCTACTGTTGTCCCCAGTGGATATCCTCCTTACTACTATACTGCTCCTGCTGGTGTTGTCTCACAAGTGGCTCCTCAGCATGCTATGATGTATCAGCCTCTGGGTTTGAGGCCTGGATGGAGGGCTAATGGCTTTGCACCTCCAACCAGACCAGTCTTTCAACCATCCCCAGTTCCAGTTGTAAGTTCCTATCTGCTTAACAACATACCAATGTTTTCTCTAAATGTATATTTTCGTGGCATTTAAACCAATTTAGGGTATCAAATTGTGGATAATCCTTGGAGACTTGTAACAAACCGTGAGAGTAAAACAAAATAGACTAGTATTACAGTTATGTTATTGGAATTAGTTTTCCACTCATGCTTGGCACGCTTATGTTCATTTAATTTTCTTTTGCAGGTTCCTAACGCTCAAAGGCAAAATAGGCACAACCGTGGCAGGATGAATGGGCATATGCCTCCACAGGGTGGTGGTCACTCTCTTCCATATATGCCACAATCAGTGACTTACTCAAAAGATTCATTCAATCAGCAGGTATTCTTGCTGTCTTCACACAATTATTTCATTTCAGCCTTATTTCATATGCTGAAGACATATGCTTTTGCTTTATTTCTATATGAAGCCCATGCATTCCACAATACTATGAGGTCTGCAACTGTTCCTAAAATTTTTGCTGTCTACCTCACATAAGCATTCCAATATCTTAGAGAAATTGACTTCTTGGTGAACACTTTTCGAGATGTGTTAATGATAATCTCTTCATGCACTATTGAAGTCAAAATCTAAGATTGATATGGAAGGCTGTGCTAGGGAGGAATCCCTATATTCCCTCCTGCCTATTCTCTCTTTTTTTCTTATTACAGTTTTCAGTTTACTATGACAAATGTGCCATATGTGTGCTGATCTTTGTAAGGATGCACTGCAGCGTGCTGTCCAGGTTAAGTATGAGCCATATGTTCGTCAACGTGAGATGAATAAAGGATTTGGAGTTTCATCTACTGCTACTAATTCTGTTGGAGTTGGGCCACAGGGATCAGAGATGCTGAGTAGCATGCTTGCTGCTGCTTCCCCTGAGCAGCAGAAGCAGATACTTGGCGAGCGTCTCTACCCTCTTGTTCAGAAACACAAGGTACTGCAAGAACCATATTAACGCCTTTTTTTTTTCCTATATAAAAAAATATATATATATTAACGATTTTTAAGTATATTTTACGGGAGTTTTCTTAGTCATTTTTCGTGGTAATATGAGGATTTTCGTGGATAATTTACAAAGAAACAGTTACCACAAACTTCCTCAGGAGGTTTGCTTGAATTTTTAAATATTTCAAGCAGCAGCACCGTCATTTTAATGTTTTTTCAGATGAACCCCGTACCGTCAAATGAACTCAATTGCTTGACACTAACATATGTATTTTTTGTGTGTGTGCAGCCTGAACTTGCTGCAAAGATTACGGGGATGCTTTTGGAGATGGACAACTCAGAACTGCTGCTTTTGTTGGAGTCACCAGAGTCTCTGGCAGCCAAAGTGGAAGAGGCTGTGCAAGTTCTCAAGTACTCCAAGACCAAAGTATCTGGTCAGGATGCCCTTCATCCCAGTTATCTATCTGCTGGGGTTGCAGTTAATTGATAAAGGCCACTGCCTTTGGAAATGATACATTTTGGAAGGTTATAGGAAACGCTGCGGCTAAAACTCTGGTAGAGCAGAATTTTTGATACTAATACATGAGTGGATCTTCTATAACTCAGGCCTGCGGAGTACTTAGGTTTTTTTGCCCCCCTTACAGGACTGCATGTTTCTATCTTTTTAAGAACATCCATGCATGTTATAGAGAACTCATACTGTAGTAGTAGCACTTTTATTGATAATAGTAAGGAGGCTGTTTGAACCAAATGCAGCATGCTTTTCTAAATTTTCTTGTAGAATGTCCTGGTAAATGAGTAGAAGATATAATGAGGAGAAATATGATAAAATCAACCCTTTTAGAGTTTTATTTCAAAAGGTAGTTATGTAAAATTGAAGTTATTTTTAATGACGGTGCACAATTACATTAGCTGATTTTAAAATAAGTTGTAAAATAGTTGTAAGTGTATCATTATCTAGGGATTACAATGCATCCATCTTAACTAACTAGATAAAATATCCTTATCATGAATCCAGTTCGTATTTAAACCCTCCAGCACCCTGCTTAGTAAGAAAGTTAATCACAGCATTACCTTCGCGATAGATATGAGTAATTTTATAATCCATGCAAAGAAGACAAGCTTGGATCTCATCCCAAAAACCTTCAACATACCAAATATTACAAATACCCCTAGTAACCCAGTTGACTAGAAGTTAAAGTATGTCTCAATATGAACTCGATTAAAGCCAAGCCGACATCACCTAAGCCTTGGCCTAAGAATACATGATAGTAAGCCACACACAATTTACTACTAGCATCCCGAATAACACCTCGGCACCAGTTGGACTTGGATTATCCAAACTACTGCCATCAATATTAAACTTCACCTAATCCTGCTGAGGCCAAATCCACTTTACTAGAGTAACCTTCTTAACTTTAGCAGTTAAAATCGGAATATGCAACCTCTTTAAAATAACAACATCCTTCTTAGGCAGTCTCAAAGATTTCATATACTTGTATAACACGAAGGATCTAGAATTTAATAATATGCCAAACCTACTCAACCGTATCAACCTTACCCTCATACAAGGGGTAATGTGTTGATTAAACTTGATATGTCCAAGGTGTATGACAGAGTTGATTGGTGTTTCTTACTTCATGTCTTGGATGCTTTTGGGTTTTCTCCTCAAGTCTATGATATGATTAAGGAGTGTATTTCCTTACCTTGGTATTCCATTATGATGAATGTCACTCCTATGGGTTCTTCAAAGGTGAACGTGGTCTGTCGCAAAGTGATCTTCTTTCGCCTTACTTGTTTATCATTATGCAAGATGTGCTTTCTCGTTTGCTCAATCATTACTTTGATCAAGTCAAAATTGGTCAGTTCTCTCAAGCTAGAGATACACCACTTGTTACCCATCTCATGTATACTGATGATATTGTTATTTTTGCTAATAGTGGTAAAAGATCTATACGAGGTTTGAATCTGGCTTTGAAGATTTATGAGGGCTGGTCAGGTCAAGTCATTAGTAAAGATAAAAGTGTTATTTATTTTTATAAACTTATTCCGACTTTCAGAAAGAATTCGCTCATTCACATTACTACCTTTTACGAAGGGTATTTTCCTTTCAAGTATTTGAATATTGCTATTGTGACTGGTAAAATGATTTAGGAGAGTTATTTGAGAAAGTTGAAAAGAAAATTGCAGGTTGGAAGAGCCTCCTTGTGTTGATATATAATTGTCAATAACAAACCCTCCCCCCCAAAAAAATAAATAAATAAATAAATAAATAAAAACCAATAATTAGACTTCAATAATTTACGATTGCACCAGATTTTGATAGCAACAAAATACTTCATATATTATTATATTTTCTTCTAAATATTGATTAAAATAAAATAAAATAAAAAATGAGAAAAAAGGGAGAAACCTAAGATTGTGAAGTACGCGACCTTCAAGGGGTTGGTAAAAGGTAGAATTCGACCATGCATAAGATAGAATGGTTGGGTTTCTCGCTAAGTTTATATTATGGAAATGCATATTAATGTATAGGATCACGAGATGGGTTCAAGTTCTACCTTTGGAAGCAGAAAGCAGTGCATTAAAAATTTCCTATGATGCCCATAAAAACCACGATGATTACGATAAACACCACCACAAGTAATCACCCTTTCTTTTGACTAAAGTCACTACTTTCCATCTTTATTATTCGCCTCCCCCATAACGTACTGCCCACTCACAATGAATTACATCCTAAATTTCCTCACATAATTTGTATTACAGTACTCTCGTTTTTTGGGATATGCCATTCAATCATCATCGTCTATCTTCCTCCTCCATTAGATCTCTACTAGTGTACTTACAGTATCATTCTTTAATCTTTTCCCACTTTTTTACTTGGTTTTTCACTCCTGAATTGGGGTAATTGTAGATCCACTCCATTTATATCATGGTGAATTCCATTAATACTTTATTTGCCCTTAAAAAAAACTTCAAAAAGTATCTGATATAAAAGATAAAGGCCAATCACATGCTCGGACATGCATGTAACATGCATGCCCGAGCATGCATGTCCAGTGCAAGTTAATGTTAAATAGGGTCATGCCCAGAAAAAAAGCTTGTTGGAATGAGTTCTTAACATCCAGCTCTCTGCCCAACATGCATGGTTTCGAACTCTCTTGAAGGTTACCCAAGTCAAGTAATTGCTTGATTGTAATCTCTTGATGGTTTTCGAACTTTCTTTTTATATTTTTATTTTTGCTTTACAAACTCATTCCACTGAATTAGTTTGTGGAGGGGCTAGAATATATATGGTGCAATAAACAAGATTATACTACTTGATGTTGATTTGCATCATGATTCACGTGATACACATAAAGCACCCATTACTAATAACTTTCAAGCAATGCATTCCATTTTTTGACGGTTCTGATTTTCAAATTCAAAACATCTGTAATTGCTTTCCCCATTTTGTAAAGTTGGTTTGCTTTTTTCCCAGAGAAACAATCATGGTACGCCCTATTTGATTCCAATAACCCCATAACTCCAAGTACATGTCTTGTGGAACATTTCACACTTTCTGTGGAAAGTAAGCAAGCATCTGATCCCAATCTTTCCTGCTTTATGTCTTTCCTTTCATTCAAATCCATCGATCCTTGGAATCACTTTAATCGGCCTCTTCTTGGAATTATTTCCACCACCTTTAACTTTGCAACATGAATATTCAAAGATTATATCCATCCACATAATAAACATGTTTGACAGTCAAATACTCCAAATAAATATACATTCATGTACTGTCGACAATAACATCCTTAGTAATTACCTGTTCCTGATCAACGATTTGGATTATGCACTGCAGTTCTTGAACAACATCCTTCATTCCAGGCCTATCTCCCTTCTTCTCTCTGAGACAGGAAAGTGCAAGCTCTAAGAAGAGCTTTATGCTTGTCAGTGTATCGCCCGTGGGCTCCTTGCCAAGAAGCCGCTGATCCACAACTTCCATGCTTGCGCCAGTGTTGGCCCTTCGGCCCACGTAAGTGGCTAAATTCACATCATCTTGATCACGCGAGAAGTCGATGGCCTTCTGGGAGGTCAGAAGCTCAAGCAACACGACCCCATAACTGTAAACATCACTTTTATCAGTTAACTGGTAGTTGCGATAGTACTCAGGGTCCAGGTACCCCAATGTTCCCTGAGCACAGGTCGATACATGGCTCAGCCCTGGGTCAGCCAATCTGGAGAGCCCGAAATCTGCAACTTTTGCATTGAAGTTATCATCTAATAGAATATTTGTGGACTTGACATCGCGATGGTAGATGGGAGTGTATGCCGCAGTATGTAAATAAGCCAATGCTTCAGCAGTTTGTAAAGCAATTCTTAGCCTCGTTTTCCAGTCCAGGAGAGTGGAAAACTTACCATGTAGATGGTCATGGAGGGTCCCATTTGAGATGAACTCGTAGATCATTAAGGGCTGCTCCCCTTCCACGCAACAACCCAAGAGTCTGACAAGGTTCTTGTGATTGACTTGAGAAAGTATCCCAACTTCATTCAGAACTTGTTCCGTGCTTTTGATGTTGCCCACTCTAGCTGACTTAACGGCCACAACTGTCCCATCTTGAAGCTCACCTTGGTAGACTTCCCCGAAACCCCCACTTCCTAAAACTCTGTCTTTGGAGAAGTTTTTTGTTGCTTTCTTCATCTCTTTTAAGTGAAACATTCTGGCAGATTTGCCACCATTGCTCGATTTTAACATCTTCTCTCTAGCTTTGGCCATTTTTGCCTGGTTCGAGAGACGTCTGCAAGATCTTCTTAGGGTGACAGCGGTCATGACTAGTGCTAGAGAGAAAAAGGAGATTATCCCTATGGAGACCTTTAAGCTGAGGCCAGCCTTAATATTCTTCTTCGTTCTCAAGCAAGTTCCAAGACCATGGTCCCAGAGGTATCCCTTATTGCAAAGGCACCGGAGTTGGCCATTTAAACCAGCAGCTGAACACTTGGAAGCCCCGGAGCAATCGAGCTGTGATTTACAAACTGGTTCCGGTGGGGGAGCCCATTGAATTTCCAACCCCTCTTCCCATTGGCTTGCAGGCTTCTCAGGATCCAGATGAAGGATGCTTCTGAAGGCTCTACAACCTGAACTATGAAGCCTTATCTTGTATGCTGAAGGTATCCCACCCACAATAAAGGTGCAACAAGGGTCAAGACCACTTGCACATTGAAGCGCTCGATTTTTGTCAACTTGTCCCGAACTCTCCAAGAAACGGTGACAAAGGCTAGAAGTAGTGCAATTGAGAGGAGATACCAAAAGACGGGGGGAGCAGTTGAAGAGGAAGATGGTGTTGGATGAAGTTATGTTAAAAGGGAGAGATTGGTTCAACCAGAGGCCCTCACTCACCAGCATGTCTTGAGTGACACATCTGTCAGGCAGCCACGCTGATGGTTGCACCACCATGCGTTGAGATGCAGCCATGATGCTGACTACAGCATAAGAACTTCCATTAAGGGCAACAAAATAGAGTTTCTGAGAGTGGGGATCACAACGGAGAGAATAATCCGGGTCACCGCAATTGGGGTTTGTGCTTAGAGGATATGGGATTTCAATGGAGCCACAATTGGAACAGGACTTCTGAGAAGAACATTGAAGACTAAGAAGAAAAACCAGGAGGATATTGCTACAAAACAAGCCGGGTATTGTGCTTGGTTTAGTGCTCATTTTGCATGTGCTAGGAGAAGAAAAAGATTATGGTACATGACAGGAAGGAAGCTGGGGGTACATATATAAGGCTATGGCAAAGGAATAAAGTGGGTGCAAGAATCAATGTCAAAAAACCATGAAACTTAATTTTTGGCGTTTATAGGAGTGGTGGATTCCTCTTGAATGGTGTCCAGAAGGGCGCATAACTATCTTTAGTAGTCTAGGAAAGCTTTTACCAGAGAAGGGCCTCAGTGCTAACTAAGGGTTTCCCAGATTTGCCTCATCTTTTTCATGTAGTTGAGAAACAAATAATGAAAATGGACAAACTGTTTTGATTAAAAAATTGGAAGGAGGAATTCCACAGCATAATGGCCCTCAAACTTGTACTTCTTTCAAGATCTCATTAATGTTCTGCCCCTTAATAAACTATCATGTATTGTGGACCATACACTAGACATAGCGGAAGACATGCACAAAAAGCCTACAAGCTAAGATTATTTGTGAACATAAATCCCTCTCTCTCTCTCTCTTTTAACATATAATGACCAACTTGTCCAACCTCTAAGAAAATATCTCCAAAGCGAAAGAGAAATAATACATATATTGATCGTCATTCGCCTAACAGTTACCTTACAGTACACGTATTTTTACGCATCTTCTAGATTTTTTGCCTTGCTATTTTATTATGTATTCCACAAGGAAAAGTTTTTATATCTCATGTACTTACAAATAAATCAAAAGAAAATAAATTATCAGAAAATAACGGGACTTGGGATGAATTCTGAGATCTAAAGACACAACCTAAAACAACATTCACAAACATTAATTTTAGTTGACATTTTGTCTTGTCCCGAAACACATGTAATTGCAGGTTCACAATTTACAGAAACCGCCATACGAGGGATCCTTCTCTTCAGTCATCCATACAACAAACCAACATGACTGCATTAACGTGTTGTGTGGGTATCATCATTACTCATTGCATTAACCCTCAACAATTTTAACAGAAGACCTGCATAAGAAGGTAATATACAAGTGAAATCAACCTTCAGGGAATTGCAGTATATATATAGAAGCCCTGAAGGCGAGGATTTATGCTTCTACCCATTACTTACCCAAATGGGCTTTGTTTAATGGCCAGTAGTTCAACATCCAACTGCAATCCAATGAAGATATGAAACAGTAAAGATTTAAATAGAAATGAGACCATAAAGGAACAAAAATTATAAGTTGAAAGGACTAAAATCAATCGAGGAATAACAGCTATGGTGATAGATTGGAATTAATTCCAAGGTATACATGGTGTGATAATCCAACCACAGTAGATTTAATCACTCTATTACGACAGCAAGTCAAAGGTTCTGTCAAAGATGACGCGTGTATCTCATATACATTCAAAATACAGTACTAGATCATGCGAGTTCAAGCCAACACTTAACTTTGCTCCCAATCTTCACATTAATAATATTGGGAAAGAGATAAAAACAATTTACCTCTATTGTTGCATTGGGAGGGATTTCCTGGACTCCTTTGCTTCCATAAGCTAGCTCAGGAGGAACAATTAGTAATCGCTGCATACAAATAAATAATCAAACACCTGATATAGTCTACAACTGAGACCCAGCTAGTTGAACACTATCCTCAACCAATCAAATGTATTGCCCTCATTGCAATTATTGAAGTTAGCTCAAATTTAATGAAATACAGGCATGAAGCTTCCACCCACAAATCTCTAAGACCGGTAAATGCCACCAATTGGGAGGGATAGTAATCTTAACCCTAAAACTCTTACTAATACAATATCATTGTATTAAAAAAAATGAGATCTTCAGACTATATAAGTTTATACTCTCTTTATAGTAAATCAGTTCAGAATAGTGGACCTACTTGAGGCTCAAAACCAATCACTAGCAAGGAATCACATACATACTTCTGAATATTTAAAGTTATACTACAAAAGTTAAGAGATATAGTAAGGAAATTTCAGGCCAGAAACTGATCTCACCTGGCCTCCAACCCGCATGCCCTGTACACCTAGATCCAGTCCTTTAAGCACTGTTCCCCTCTCAGATTGGCCTACATCAAATCCATATGGCTGCAGCAATTCAAGTATATCAACATTAAACAAGAAGCAAAATTTATTCATGGTTAAGAAGACTGAAACAGGCAAGAAGTGGGATTTATAACTTTGAACTTGTGTTGGAAACCACTTGGAAATACGTGAATATATAATAATCTTGTGAGACAAGCGCACATGCAGGCGGTGTAGCAGATCTGGGTGGGTGCAGATTGCATAGTTGCATAGTTGCATAGACTATGTTGCTAGACAACCTTTTCCCATGTATGTTAAAAAAAGTTGACTGTAATCAAAAGGAAAAGCGTCAAACCATGGGATAACCTAGTAGTATGGTTGCTTGGTGCAATCAGAAAGATCTAAAGGACAGGTGAAAGGGTTTTCACTCATTTTATTGAAAAAAGATTTAAGTGGGAAGAGTTAATAAACAGTGGCAGCACCATACAAGGAGAAAATTCAAGTGTCTTAGCACTTCAACTGAATTACTAGAGTTTTTCATATATATGCTTATGAATAAGGGTGATTGAAGGCTCACTTTCTGGTCTGAAATAACGTCTTGAAGATTTTCCACTATATATAAGCTCAACAAAATAGAGAACTGGTTATGAGTGCACGTGTTGGTTAGATATAGAAAACATTTATAGGTTTTCCATCCTTATGAGTGTATTTGTCAGTCATGCAGTATAGAATACTAAAAGGAAGATAATATGAAGTGTTTCTTTCCCAGCCTAATTGTATGCATTATAGAAGAGAGGGACTAGATAACTCTCTTGAGAAAAAACCACTTCACCTAAAGCAATTACTTGGATAATGAGACATCATTTGGAATGCCATTTCTGGCCAAAAGTGGTTGGAACTGTTAATCCAGGTTATTGGGATGCCAATGCATGTGCATTCATAGTTGATTCTTTCTATATACTTCAGAAGCAATTTATAACAACGGAGTACATAGTAATTTTGTGGAAAGTGGCACCATTATTATCTTACCGTTCCTCCTCCAACACCCAGTCCTTGTCTACTAGTCATAAAAGTGATGCCTTTCCATTTCGCAACGTAGTGAACCTACAACATGAATAAAATAAATAAATTATAATGTACTTTCACAAGTTAACAGATATGTATCCAAAACACTATACATGTTAGATACATGTGAATGTGTGTAATAAGGGCATATCTTACAAAATATGAGTGCAACCTAAATACTCAACACTTCAAAAAGATGTGCAAAAAGATGTGCAACTTTGAATATTGCAAGTTTCTGGCTTTTCTTGATACCCAAAATCCATATGTGGTTTGCTTTAATTTCCAGTAGGCAGTTGTACTTTGACAGCTTCACAAAAGTGATGAAATTAGCCCATTTATATTAGATATTGCCTTTTTAAGCTCTCGAAATTCCAAAGGAAAATGGAAAATATCTCCAATTCCTTCCCACAGACCTACTTACATTGTTAACATTCAGATGGAAACCAAAAATCCAAAATTTCTCTGTTTGTTTTCAGTTAGGGCTCTCAAGAATCAACATTCTTAAGGTGAGAATTCGCTTGAATATACAAGATACAACATCTGGATCGGTTATGTGGCTGAAAAAGGAAACCTACTCAAATCATTCAAAACGTCCAATATTGAAAACTTTCTATACTTATAAGGTATATAAAAAGTATATATTTTTTTACAAGTAATATGAAAATTTTATTGACTAGTAAATAGGCAGAGCCCAAGTACATAGGAAGTATACAAGAGAAAATGCCTAAATACGAGCTAGGAACTAGAATGGGCTAAAAGCAAATCATGAAGATGATCTCCATTCAATACAAGAGCTTTAGGCCAAAAACATAAAGTACTAAAGAAAAACTCCCTAAGTGCTCCCCTCGAATGTCCTTTATAAAAATAAATTAACAGTAATTTCAAGATATTTACATTTCACATCTGTAAAACCAGGATTATTAATATATACAAGTCTATGAAACAGGACCATATAATGTCGAAGTCAGTAATTATTAACAAGCATGAAGCAATATCTATTAGAGACAAATTGTATGAGTTATTAATGGAACACTTATAAAATTCTTATGGGTATCGTGCACATGCATCACAGCTTCAATTGGTCGTTTTTAACATATGATATGGGGAAGTCTCAATATGTTCTAGGAAGAAGCATTATACGTATATGTAAAATACTAAAATTTAAGCAGGCACAACCGTACTGCAACCCGAGATCCCTTCACAGCCTCAACTCCACCCCCAACCTTCAAATCATAGTACCTGAAAGATATTACCAAAATAATTTCAGTTTATATTTGCATCTGAAAACTGCAATGCAACTTCTAGGAATGAAGGTAACCAACCAAACCATCCTAAGCTTGGGAGTTATGAGCTACAAATTAAAACTGTTATATTTTAATATATAAGAAGAAGAATCGAGAAAAAAAAATCTGACACAAAGTCATGCCTGAAAGTGGAAATCGATGATCCAAAGAAGAAAATTTCATACGAGTGTATCACGCAGACAATTCCCTTTTGGAGGTACAATCATCTACATGTAGCATGCCATTTCATGGAAAATACACGTAACATATTTAAGGCAGCATACATGAAAGTATAGAAAGAAAAAGTATAAGAAAGCAAAAAAACTAATATATATACTTTTCTCATCAATAAGATTATTCTTTATTAACGATAGAAAATATATGCATATAGGAAGAAGGCAATTATAAGTAAGTGGTGTGAATTACTGACTTCAGACCATTGGGAAGAGTTGTAAATTCACTTTCAGGTACTTTTGCTCCTCTAAGCTGCAGCAAAATAAAAAAAGCACTGCATGATTTTTCGGTAAGGACGCAGAATTTATTTGTTTTCTTCTATCCATTAGTAACAACTACTAACTCAGAATAAACTATGAAAAAATAGGGAAAAAAGAAGAAGAAAAAGAAACGTACAGCTCTTCTACTGGTGCTAACAGCCTCAGCTACATCACAGGCATAGACTCCCGCAACTGACTTAATTTAATCAGCCAAATGAACATAGAAATTGGGAATTCATCAAAAGGAAAAATGTATAACAAATAATGGTGTCAAGACTATCAGGAAACAAAATGACCAAAGGGAGCCATATGACCCAAATTTTCAATTAAACTGTTAATATTGCAAAGGCTTATGTAATCTGTCAGCACACCTTTATATGTAAAGACAGATTTACAAAGACGCAAATGATCAAATACAAAAATTCCTTGTCAAGACTTTTTTTTGTGGGGGTGTTAAACTTTTACTGTGGAGCAGTAAGCCATACAAGCAAATAACTAACCAGTTGTGAGGAGAGCGCCAAGCAGTGCCCTTCTTCCGTCATACTGTAAAGATAGCGTGGCTGGTTCTGCACCACCATTGGAGGAAGAGCATGAGCAGCGACATGGAAACCCAGTTGAGTTCCTGTTCGAGGGTCTCTTCCCTGTCTCTGTGGAAGTCCAACCAATGTTAGCTTATACTGTACAAAGCCCACATACAATGCAAACGGTATGTGTGCGTGTGTACGAGAGAGAGAGAGAACCTAAAATGGGAAAGTAGGTGAGAGGGCTACGGATGAGAACCAGAGAGTGGTGATGGCAAGGGAAGAGAGAGAGTGCCATTCGGATTAGCTAATGGTTCGGGAGACCATTAGAGAAGAGAAGTGTGAACCCAAACGGTCTGGTTTTTGTTTGAGAGGGGGAGAGAGGGGATAACATGATGGATTTCGTCCACACGAGGGAACCAGTGTCGTCTTGCCTCTACGAAACTCCATGAGATCGAGATACCTTTAAGCCCCGTTTGGACGTTGGGACATATTAGATCAAAGAATAATCCACTATGCTGCCTCATTTTTTCCCTTAATTTTAATCACTCGTGCATTTAATTTTTTTAAATGAAATGATTATTAATATATTGATGTATTTTTATATTTTTTAAAAATATTTAAATATGTTAAAAAAATATAAAATTTGTACTATTGGGCATGTAATGGTCAAAGTTGAACGACACACTAGCACTATCCTAGATCAAAACTATCTCAACTCATCTCATTTCATCATTATAATTTTTACAAATTCCTACATAAAATATAATAAATAATTCAATTTTTTCAAATCTCAAAATAATAATAATATTAAAAAAAATATTATAATAATATTTTATTTAACTTTTTTAACTTTCATCTAAAATCTTTTCATCTCATCTTACTATCCAAACCATGCCTAAGATTCAGTCTAATTTTAAGCTGAATTTAACATCCAAACATCCAACTCATAAATCACTAAATATCACTTAACCTAAAACCTCTTTTCACATGAAATCCACATATTTTTGAATTCAACACATCTTTACACGCGAAACTCATAATATTTTTTAATTTTTCATAAATACATCTATATTCATCTTAATATCTAAATACATCTTAGATGGGCTCCACAAAATTCATTCTACTATCTCAATTTATTACTATTTATAAAGAAATTAACTCATTTCAATTCATCTCAACATGAAACAGAGTCTTAATATTAGTAACAATTTTTTTTTTTTTTTTATGATAATATTAGTAACAAGTTAACACCCCTCACTCTCTGTATTACATATTGTGACTAGGGGTGATTAACGGTCCGGTCGGACCCGATCGTTTCGGTCCGGATCGGACCGGACCGAGACTCAGACCGGTCCGGTCCGGTCCATATTTTAGAGGACCGAAATCATTCGGTCCGGTCCACGGTCCACAGTTTTTTCGGACCGGACCGAACCGAATGAAAAATTAAAAAAAAAAAATTATATATATTTTATATATAATAATTGTACAATTAACAATATAAATTTTTAAATATATTATTAATACTTATTAATATTCTATAAATTAACAATATTTTATATATATCTTCATTTAACCTATCACTATTAACAATATAAAATTTTAAATATACTATTAACACTTGTTAATATTCTATGAATTAATAAATATATAATATCAATTAGTTAATTATATAGTAATTATATAAATTAATAATATAATTTTCATCTAATTTATTATCATTGACCATATAAAATATTTTTTTATTGAGTTTGTTACATAATCCACATTAATAAGTCACTTAATTTAATTTAATATTTTAAATAAATTTTTTTATTAATTATTAAAAAAAAAAAAAAAAAGAGGGCGGACCGACTGGACCGGACCGGACCGATAGCTATTGGTCCGGTCCGGTCCCTTTGGGTGTTCAGTCCGGTCCGGTCCGGAAAAATAATGGACCGAAAATTTTCGGTCCATCGCCGGACCGGACCGGCCCGTTTGCAGCCCTAATTGTGACGCCCATAATGATGTCGTTACTGAATATAAACATGTTAGGGCGACAAGTGCGGGCGCCTTTTCTTTCTCCTCTGAAGCTTCTAGTTTCCTCTTTATAACGCAATATTGTCTTCATTTCTCACCTTTGAGAATAAATGTCAATTAGCCTTTCAATAACCAATTACTCTTCATATGTTTTTATCCATCTGCGATAATTCTCTTTGGATTATATGTGACTTTTTTTTGTCTTTTATATGAAAATATTAAGTTCAAATTCGAGAAATTAAATTTATTTAGTTTCTCGACTTCTAAAAAAGGTTTGCATACATTTATTTTCTAAAATTATATTGGCCAAAAGCCATCATAAGCAAAATATATACATATATATATTGGTTCTTCTACACTTGCTGTTGTTTAAATTTTTAACGCAGCCTTGCAAATAAATATTACAATTCCATAATCTCGTGATCATGCACTGCAGCAAGACCTTCTAGCATGCCTGCATGAAGATGTTCCTCTGCCGCGTCTGAAGCACTATGACTTCCAAAGCACTTACTTTATTGCCTTATTTTTTCTTCTACTTTTCCTTTTGCCTTCCCACTTCCTTCCACCCATCTTCTAATCCTTTGGAATAACTTTCCCCTTTTCGAAGCAGCATGTTCGTCATGACTACTCTCAACGACATAGCAAGGCTCATTGTGCTCTAAAAGAGAACCAATTTCTTGGCAACCCTCAAAACATGACAACTCAGGATGGCTCTTCTTGTATAACTCATGCCTTAAGCATGCGTTGCTCCATCTTAAGAAAATCACTTCCTTAATCTCAGCTTCTCGATCCTTCTTGAGCCGTTCCAGTTCATTCACGAGCTGATTGTAAGTTTCCAGTGTTACACCTTCTCCTTCAATCTGCAAAATCAGAACTATACTGGGAATAAGAGGTTGAAACTGGCGACTTTGTTGTCACATTTCAAGCCCAATTCAATGAATCAATAGTCACAGATAAATGGTTCACATCATAAATATATATATATATCTATATATATATTTACATAAGCATTTCACATCAAGGCAGAAAGGTGGTCAAACCTTGGAGATTGATGAAGCTGATGTTTCTGCCAAATCTATCTTCGTCGAAAGTTCATTCTTTTCTTGTTGCGTTTGGTCCATAATTGTGTGTAGCTCTTTAACTTTGTCATCCAATTTCTTGATGATAGCATTCCTTGTTTCTAGCGCATCGCAACTTGCCAAAATTGCTGTTTCTCCAGCTTCAATCCTTATATTTTGCTCTCCTATGACACGTGATTGCTTCCTCGTTCTTCTCAAAAGTTTCTTTTCCTTCCTTTGAAGCAGCCTATTTTCTGATTTCCAATCTTCTAACTGCTCAAGAACTCCCACATAGTGCTCAACCAAATTCTTGAGTATAATTGTATCCGTCTTCAATGACGAAATTTCCCTATCCAAGAACTCAACACGGGCCAGCTCCAACAACAATATGTTCTTAAGCTCCATAAGCATGGACTCTTGCTCTTTTAAATCACGGTAACGAATAAACTGATTCTCTAGCTCCCATTCCCTCTTTTCTACATCTCCTATCTTGCTTCTTAGGACTAGAATCTCTTCAGATTTGGCCCCGTCCCCTGTTTCTAAATCCTGCAATGTATTTGCAAGACTACTACAGTCCCAGATCGTCGATCCTTCATCTTCCACTAAAGGCATGCATGTGGAAGGAAGAGTATGGAAGCTATCTTCGTCTTCAAACCCATCATAAGAAATGGTTTTGAGAGAAGTTACCTGAGTTTCCAACGGACAATCTTTAATAACAGTAACTTTTCTTGTCATGATCTTAGCATAGAAAAACCCAGCCACGGATACAATAGCTAAAGAAATACCAACTTTGAGGAGTGCTGGCTGCATAACCTCTGCTCTTGATGAAGTCTCCATCTTAGAGAAGAACCCAAGATCTAAGACAAAAACCCAACAAACCTGAAAAAGAATGATTTATTGCCTGGTTGCTTATAATATTGGTCATGTAATATCATTACTTGGATGACTTTAGATTCTTTACGTTTGTGCTTTCTTGGCGTTCCTTTGTTTAGAGGGACAGTGGATTGTTGCTTTTTGACTATTCCAATTCCCTCCATATCAATTTACTTTTTTGCTTTCTTAGAACTGTTGAGAATCTTATTCCTTCTAGTTCTGCATGGGGAACCTGTGATTATTAACATCAACCCGGTGTGATCAGATCGCTGTGTTCAAGTATGTCTCGTTGGGCTTTTATCGGCCCGTTTCGTTGTTAAACGGGCTGGAACGTCTGGGCTCGTTTCATATTTATATACAACAAAAATGGAATTCCCTAAATAACATATCATATTGCCTATGTTTTCATAATCTGAAGTTTTTAAGCACGAGTCAAATGCTTTGTGCCTGGCAGTTAATGGTGCAGGCCATGAGGACTATGGCTGCTTTGAATTTTTGGGCCACCGGCCACTGCCACGCATGACTAGAATAAACGGTCAATAATGTACGCTGCATGTGTCAAAAAACTACACGTTTTTTTGTCCAATCACGTTTAATATATGACTGACAGAAGTTAACGTATCCAAAGATAATTGAAGTTTTGGTTTGATTCTCTCAATTTCTCATTTCATTGTTGTTATTGTATATCAATAAAATAAAATATATGATGGTTTATTATTTAAGATGCAAATGGGGTCTATATGTAGACAAATCAACACTAACAATTTTTTCCCTTGTTTAATGCTAGTGATCGGGTTAAGTTATCAGCAATCTGGTCTTATACTCGGATTTCTCGGGCATTGATTTAAATATGTTTTTTTTATGATGTCATCTCAAAAACCCTTATTTCGGAATGCTAGATAATGTTAAAAGGAAAATGTTAAATGTATTTTAAAAAAAAATTTATAAAAAAATGTACTTTTTCGTATCCAAATTATTAATATACTGAAAATTATAAAATTTAAACTTTAAAAGAAAACTAATAAAATTAATATTATAAGTAAAATTGTAAGTACATGTAACACTACTCAATCTTAAACTATGCAAACCCTGCACACTTTTTTTAAAAAATGAATAATGCTAAATACAGTTCTATAATATACAAGTTCTCCACACCCATTTTGAAAAAAATAAAATCCACCAATTAAAAATGAGTTTTTTCATGCGGGTTATAGATCTATCCACTTTAAAACAAAAAAAAGTGTACGGAGTTTGCATATCCTATAACTGTAAATATTATTTTTCTTGAAAAGTAATGGAGCTACTATTAAAAAATAAATTTTTTATATAAGTCTTATATTTACCAATTTTTTAAAAAAGAGAATATGCAAAATTTATAGCTGTACAAATTATTTTCTAAAGAAAAATTCTTCATTTAATTGACATGACAATATTTGATTTGTGAAGAAAATTTAAAGTTAAAAGAGTGATGCTACTCATCATCTCACACTACACACTTTACAAATTTTAAATTTATTTATTATTTATTATTTTATTTTATTATTATTAAACTAATTGAGTTGTTTTACTTTTCATTCATAAGACATATACCACATACTTGTTATATTAAAAAAAAAAAGATATACTATATGATGTGTGAGGATGATAAATAGAATTATTATCTCCAAATTATTTCAAAGAAGTTGCTATCCAACTCTCTATACACACACCACACGCATTTTAAATTTTTTTTATTTCCATTAAACTAATTAAATTCTTCTATTTATAATCTTTACACCACATATTAAAATATTTTTTTATTTAATGATTTAGAAATAGATTATTACGGTATTGTTATTTTTTTCTATTTTTAAAAATATTTAAAAAATATTTTTAAAAAAAAAAGTACAATTTGAACTGGAAAACACTGCTCATAGACCAGCAGCCGACCAGACCGGCGTCTAATAGGGCTCACGTGTATACCGTAGCATCAGACACCAAAGACAACTTACGACAAGTGTCGTTCTATGATTGGCCTTATATTTATTTTTATTCCATACGCGCCCAAGAAACACCCCCCCGCCCCACCGAGCAGCCTACAACACCCAGAACGCCGCTCTCTCTCTCTCTCTCCCTCTCCCCGAAGCTATGGAGGCCTTCCGGTTCTCACCTTGCCAGTCATCTCTTCTCCGCCCTAAGCGTTTGGATTTGGCCCCGCATACCTTCATTGGGATCCACAACAACAGAAGGGACTTCGCCGTCAAGACATACATTGCCGCCACGCTATCCGAACCTGCGGCGTCGATTTCCTCAACGGCCGTTACCTCCCGCGACAACCCGTTACACATCTCCACCCAACCCTCCTCCCCTTCTCCGAAAATCAAAGTCTCTCCCAATTCCCTGCAGTACCCGGCCGGGTTCCTCGGGGCCGCCATATCGGACCGTGCGGTTCCCAATGTCGGTGAAGGTGACAATATTACCGACGCTATGGGCTACCTGACAAACATACTCTCGTCCAAGGTCTATGACGTGGCCATCGA
This sequence comes from Juglans regia, assembly GCF_001411555.2. Lineage (NCBI taxonomy): Eukaryota > Viridiplantae > Streptophyta > Magnoliopsida > Fagales > Juglandaceae > Juglans > Juglans regia. The sequence goes on from NC_049903.1 coordinate 576,306, forward strand.
ATCACCGTTGCAACTTGCGCCCAAGCTCTCGGAGCGTCTTGGCGTCACGATTTTGCTCAAGCGGGAGGATTTACAGCCTGTAGGTTTTTTGTTTAGTTTCTTTTTTTAATTTTGATCCCTTTCTGTGTGCTTTCTTTCTGTGAATTTTAGAGCTGGATTGGGAATAATGTCCACAAAATTCGATTTTTTATTGCATATTACTGGGTTGATTCTTCAAGTGTGGCATATATTTATGCGTATTGTAAAAATTTCTGCATTTTCTCTTTGGAAGGAACCCACTTTGTAAGTTATGATTCAATTTCATGCACATACGTTTATTATCTATATATATGATGGACAGAGTTTGCTGTGGATGGAAATATATTGATTATGTAACTGGATTATTTATTTGATTAAATTCAAGCAGGTGCTGACTATGATTTACGGGAGCAGTGCGTATAAATCCTGTAGGTTACATATGATATTTTCTTTTATTTTTATTCGTCGTCTTTTGGCAAATGTTCCATTGCCTATATGGTGAAGCGTGGTTGCTAACTTGGGTTCCGAGTTTGAAATAGAAATTTTGTTTGTTTAACATGCCAGAAAGAATTTGAAACAATCAGAAGGCAGTTGCTTCCTGCGTTCTAACTTTTTTTTCAGCAGTATGGGCTAGTTGTGTGTTTGACTTGGGAATGCAGATCACTCAAAGTCTCAATACTCACGGTTTGTTCGCACTGGTTTTGTAGGTTTTCTCTTTCAAGCTGCGTGGAGCTTACAATATGATGGCAAAAATCCCAAAAGAACAGTTGGATAGAGGGGTTATCTGCTCATCAGCAGGAAATCATGCTCAAGGGGTTGCATTAGCTGCCAAGAGACTTGGTTGCAATGCTGTGATTGTTATGCCCGTCACGACACCAGAAATCAAGGTGCATTTTAAATTATGTGGCTTTTTACGGTTGCGTCAGAAGAAAAGAGTCCTAGCTGTTGCTCAAACGTTGTTACCTCCCCTCATAAGAACAATCCAGAGGGTCTAGTCATGAGTGCAAAACTCACGCTGGGTGCATATGCAATTTATCAGTAGAAAAAAGGTTAATTAATTGAGTTATGGGTTTCTTCATTTTACAGTGGCAATCAGTTGAGAGGCTGGGTGCAACAGTTGTTCTTGTGGGGGATTCTTATGATGAGGCACAAACATATGCCAAAAAGCGGGCCAAAGAGGAGGACCGTACATTCGTACCTCCTTTTGATCATCCAGATGTCATCATGGGGCAGGGAACCGTTGGAATGGAAATTGTACGACAAATGAAAGGTCATTTGCATGCAATCTTTGTGCCTGTTGGGGGTGGTGGGCTAATAGCTGGTATTGCTGCTTATGTTAAGAGGGTTTCTCCCGAGGTATATTCATTATTGTTTAAGAATTCCTGTGCGGTGTTTTTTTTTAACAAGAATGCAGTGTTAGTTTTAAGTTTTATTTGGTATATTTTAAGGTAATTATATTTTTTGAGCCAATAATTATATCTTTTAACAAAAAAAAAATTTGAGCCAATCCCAGACTAACATTTTTCTGTTGTCCTTAAATGATATTGGTACTGAATCTAGTTTCTATATTAATGGTTTTGAGGCAAGTGCATGGGTTCTAGGGGCTTCAAAAAGTCTTAACAATTTTTTTTTTCCTTTGTTCTTCTTTCCTTTCTGTCTGATGTTGCATTTGCTTTACGTGTTTCTTAATACATAATGCAATCCATCAAGGATAATTTTCTGCTATACTTTATACAGGTAAAGATTATCGGGGTGGAGCCCTCTGATGCGAATGCAATGGCACTGTCTTTACATCATGGTCAAAGAGTGATGTTGGACCAAGTTGGAGGTTTTGCAGATGGGGTAGCTGTCAAAGAAGTTGGCGAAGAAACCTTCCGCATATGCCAGGATCTGGTAGATGGTGTAGTCCTTGTAAGCCGTGATGCTATATGTGCCTCAATAAAGGTGAGGCTAGTTTCTTGGTTTGATGTTTGTGGACAACCTCCTTTGTTTCAAAGTAAGATTTATGCGTCAGTGTGTGTAAATAAAACTGTCTGATTCAACAGTATTTCCTTGGAGAGTTTGAACCCTCCAAATAATGCAGATTAAACGCTTATAATATCATTGCTGATGTTGCAGGACATGTTTGAGGAGAAAAGAAGCATTTTAGAACCAGCAGGTGCACTTGCTCTTGCTGGAGCTGAAGCATATTGCAAGTATTATGGTCTCAAGGGGGAAAATGTTGTAGCAATAACTAGTGGAGCAAACATGAATTTCGATAAACTGAGGGTGGTGACTGAACTAGCTAATGTAGGTCGGCAACAAGAGGCTGTGCTTGCAACTGTTATGCCGGAAGAGCCTGGAAGTTTCAAATGCTTTTGTGAACTGGTAGGTCAATATAGCTTCAAATCAACTTTTTTTGCAGATCAGCTTTCTTGTCCATGGCATGTAATGAATGGTTGAGTTGGCAGGTGGGATCAATGAATATCACTGAATTCAAATATAGGTGTAACTCTGATAAAGAGGCAATTGTTCTATACAGGTAAAGCGCTTGTCAATCCGTATTAGTTATAAACATATGCAGTATCTTTTCTGCTGATGTTTGTTTCTTTTTTTGTTGAGTAAGTTTGTGTTCAATAGAGTACTAAACTTCTACTGGTGTCCATCTTTTGGAATTTGGGGACATTTTTGGTTTGGATATCGTCAACAGTTTAGAAGTTCCTTTATTTAGGATTTATGAGAGATGATTAAGTGATCAGTAATAACTTCAGAAGCTAGAAAATCTGATTATTCCTTTTGATATTGTGTGCAGTGTTGGCGTTCACACGGTTTCTGAACTCGAAGCACTGCAGAGGCGGATGGAATCTTCTCAACTCATAACGTACAATCTCACAAATAGTGACTTGGTTAAAGATCATTTGCGTTATTTGGTAAATATATTCTCTGAATGGATGTTGTTTTTTCAGTTTTGGGTTTGAAATCTTTAATTTATTTTATGAATCATGCATAGTTCTTTGACACGTTTCTTACAGTGTGAAAGTATTGGTGCAGTGACATATCTTACCATTGAACAAAAAGACATGAACTTTACTGCAGGCTTAGAAAATCTTTCCAAATGGATGGTTCTAATCATAAAGTTGACATATTTCCACCGTTCCAAAGAAGAAGAAATATTAATACTTAGGTCCATTTCCAGTTGGAACTTTAACTGTTGGATGAGAAACAAGTGCCCCTTTTCCCTTCTATGAGACGCATGTGCATCATTCACTGGTTCCAACATATACTAGATTTAAGCAATTCCCTCCCCCATATTATTATCTGGTTGTAGCTGTGCATGATAACACCTAGATTAACCCATTTTGGATCTCTTTCAGATGGGAGGCAGATCAAATGTTCAAAATGAGGTTCTTTGTCGGTTTGTATTTCCGGAGAGGCCTGGTGCTCTAATGAAATTCTTGGATTCTTTTAGTCCACGCTGGAATATAAGTTTGTTCCATTACCGTGGAGAGGTTAGTATAAAAAACCAACTGTTCCTAAACTTCCTGGTTTATAGGGTGGATTATACCTGTTTTCAGTTAAATAACTAGATCAAACCTCTTGTTTCAATAAATTGTTATTTTACCTATAAAAAAAAAAAGCAATTTGATCAAACCTGATATCATTCTTTTCTCTCTCCAACAGGGTGAAACCGGTGCAAATGTATTGGTCGGGATGCAGATTGAAAGTTGTGAGATGGATGAATTTCATGACCGCGCCGATAATCTTGGATTTGATTATGTAGTGGTAAACAATGATAAGGACTTCCAGCTGTTGATGCATTCAGTAGAGCCAACACTGTAATAGAAACCCCGAGTGTTCCTTTGAGTGGGATCGGCTCCAGACTTGTTAAGATGGCCAAGGAGGGAAAACAGAAAACCTTCAAACGTCGTTCTAGTGGTAGAGAAGAGAGACAAGTTTTCCATCTTTATTGTTTATGATTGGGTATTTATTATTTGTATCAAATGAAAACAGCGGGCAGGGTGTTTTTCCTTGCCGTTCCCTCTGATGTTTGACTAGAAACAGAAAATTTTTGGGGCAACAGAAACGACTGTGCTATTGAAGCTCCACGTGTCGATAGAACAAATTTCGGAATTTTGATTTGTAACAGCACCTCTCTGCAACGCTTATATCGAAGTCCAATCGTTAATTGCAAGGTTAATGTGTTATAAAAAAAATATAAAACCAAGGGTCTTTTGTCAAAAAGAACAAGAACTAATAAAATACTTGGAATTGAAAGAATATAAATGCTTTTAAGATAATATTAAATGATAAAATTAATTAAAGAAATTATGAGATAGTTTAATTAAAAATTAAAAATAAAAAGATGCTTTAAAAATTATAGAAGATTATTCATAGAATTGGGCGTTAAGTTGATCGAATGAAAGAGTATCAGATAGTTATTATAATGATTGATACACACGGATGTACTTGTTTGCTTGCGTAGATACATCATACAATGCATGCATATGGTGTCCAACTCCAAACCCATAGCATGGTGGATAGGCAATTAAACAGCTCCTGTTTCAGAAATGATGATGATGTCATATGTATGAATGTGCTTGTTATCTTTACGTGTAGATACGATGCACATTTATGGAGGTCAGACTCGTAGCAATGGTGGGTAGGGAACAAAAGTACTCTGGTGGTGGTGCGTGTATTGGGTTGGACTATCTACAGAGTATTGGGTTGAACAAAGGTACTCGGATAGCTAAAGTCTTGTTTCAAGCTCTTCATTGCAGTATCTATCTATCTGTCATATATACGGAGAAGCGAATATGATAGCTGATTTTTTAGTTAAGGAGGGAGCAAACAACAGTAATACCATAGAGTTTACTGGGGCAGATATTGGACCTTCTTGATTTACGTCGATAATGCATTACTTATTTGTTTGGCTTTAATAAAGGTTCTGTTTTCCCAAAAAAAAAAAAAAGTGTATTTGGTTGGACTACTCGCGGACTCACCCCACCACCCTCCACAATCCGAGAGAGAGAGAGAGAGAGAGAGAGAGAGATTCATGCTTCCATCTACAAACGAAAAAGTTGGCTTGTCCAAAAAAAAAACCAGGCTTCGACAACTATACCATACGAATACTATTTTTAAATCTTGAATTTACAGGTAGTAAATCTTGAATTTACATAAAAAAAAAAAAAAAAAGCTTAAATAAGATGCTTAGGAAAAAAAAAAAAAAGCTTAAATAAGATAAGTAGGGAAGAGAAACCAGTAGTCATCCTTCAGAGTTAATCTAAGACGAATCATTATTTTAACACAAGTAGCAATATGAATGACAGAATCTGTATGGACTGGGAGCGAGGGGTGTTTGCCTGCGCCATCAGTGCGTTGCAAGACTGAACCAAGGCGCCATTTCCTACAACATAAAGCTCAACAGCACATCTCAAAGTTTGCATAATAAACTTCCCGGCCTCTGAGGCCGCTAATCAGGTCATGGCTGGTGATCTACTTACACAGGGAACTTCCCTCATCTCTTGAAGCTCTTCCAATTAGAAGATTTTACTACTTTACTCGTTTGATCTTGTATACATTATATGTAGATGTTATGAGAAATATGTGAAATATTACTATGTTGGTTTTAATTTGAGTTTGGCATTGAAGAGGTGTGAGGTATGTTTAACTCCTCAACTATGAATGCAGTGAAGTTCACTTGATGCTTTTTCCTCGAGTGGAAAATTTTACATGTTATAGGCATTCCGTTTTGAGAAAGAGAGAGAGAGAGAGAGAGAGAGAGAGAGAGAGGCAGAGAGAGATTTGTTCTACACCCAAAAATTGTGGAACTTTATATGTAGCATTTATACTTTAATGCCTCCATGTTACGCTATTCTGTAAATAAAGATAAATGGCAATCAAATCCAGTTTAGCTTCATTGTATAACTAGAGGCAAATAACGATCACCTGAAGCAGACCACTAAGAAAGTTCAAATCCTGCATTAGAGCTGATTGCATAGAGAAGTTTTGCTCTTAAAGTGCTTGAACGTTTGTATGTTGGAAGCTGTAAGCACAGAAAAAAGGGATCATCATGCACATGATGTAGTAGTTGGATAAAAAAGATCAAATAATAATAAAAAAAGGTTTGTGGTTCTAGTGATGCACAATGATGTTAAAAGATTAAAATGGGCAGCTTTGGGCTTATTAATACTAACCTTGAGAGTATTGTAGCAGGTTGAAGCCGAAGGAAGCCTATCCACATCCTGACCTCCAATTGTGGCCCAAAGAGGGACATCGCATGCAACCTATATAAGATTGTATATCAATCTTAGTCGTTTAGCTGTTAGATCCAGATGGTTTTCCTTTCTAATCCATTTGATTATTTGTCTTAGTCTCTTTTGTTTATTTATTTATAATGGAAGCGAGTGGGGGACTCGACAAGTCAATCCAATCAAACCACAGTTCAAAAGGGAAGCTTAAAAGGACATTAATTGGCAAGGAGAGTCAAAGAAACTAGGAGATCATTTTTAAGCCTCGTATTGCAACCTAAATACTTTTGAACATAATGTAAAACCAACAAACCATAAAACATGATAGCTCTGACTCCGAAGCACCTTACAGTGGACAGAACAATGATCAACAAAAGTCCTTCAAACCTGTGGTACGTGACTCGCACGGCCAAAATAGCCAGAGGGCAGCTGCTGGGGGTCCCCCTTTATTCAGAAATATGGTTAGTTTTTCTTTCTTTTCTTCTTTTAATAGGTAATTGAGAAATTTTATTAATTCGGTAATAGGTATAGCCCAAGTAGACAAGACGTATACATGAGTAATACTTAACTAGGATTTATAACCTCAAAACTACGGTTAGTTTTGTTATGCAAAAACTACCAGTCCCCATTCCACAGAAAATTGCAATTACAATGCAACCCACACCTTGTTTGATGGGGTTATTTCCCTCTGGAAGTTTGTTTAGTTAGGTTTTATATTGTTCATGACCTGCTTGTATCTCTCACTAGTACCTAGATGTAATTAGGCATGCTCCTTGTATACTTCCGGTGTACTTTGTTAATGTCTTTATTTCAATAAAATTTTACTTTTACCTATCACAAAATATTGTGGAATGGATTTCTTATGTTGTATTTCATACCCTTTTTATTACTTCCAGTCAGACTAACCTGCACTTTAAGTCAATAAACAACTGGATTACATTCCCTTGATTTCAAAAGGAAGCTTTTATAATGCTTCTTCATAATGGAGCAAGATCAATCTGGACAAACTATAGAAGTACCGTTATCTGCTCATTTCTAGATTTGGATTTTCCACAATTTTCATCAAAGTATGTGTTTCTTATATGAAGTGAAGGGGACCACTTTAGGGTGCTTAATTAAGAAAACCCTAAAGTTTCTTAACTGAACCTAGAAGCCAGGGGCCATTTTTATAAATGATATTTAAAGAAGGTTGTTGTCTCACAAAGTTGTGATAACCTCTATTTATAAGTGGTCAAACCTAAAATCCTACTAATATCAAATCCCAGCCCTTAACTAGTAATCCCGACCATACACATCAGTTTAAAACAGGAGTATATGAAAATAGCAAAACATCCATAAGAGCCCTAGATGTAGTAGCAATGACAAATAACAATACTTCTAAATCACTGCTACAGTACCATGAACAGGATCATCACTAGAGTACCTGTTAAATATACTGATGATACAACAATGGAATATGGCAGCCCACAAATAGCAGTAATGTGGAAGATGGTTCCTATTTTTCTAGTGTGGTATATCTGGAAGGAAATGAATTATCAGCACTTTGAGGATCACGAGCAAATGCTGGAGGAGCTCAAAACATGTCTTTTTAATACTTTGTTCCTTTGGGGAACTTCTGTAGATTGTAATGGGCTGATTTCCCTTTTTTTAGTTTTTACAATTAGATGTTCCTCTTGTACACTACATGTGTACTTGCTATGCCTTTTTTTTTTTTAATAGGATCGTCAATTGTTAATAATAAAAAAAAAAACTCTTATTCTATTTTTTTCTATTTTTATTTTGGTCTGCATCAGCAATGTCTTACCATAACATATTCATTGCTCTAATTGAAGATTAAATAGTGTCTACACATCTTTGAGAACTTACATGTCCTAATCCTTGTTCAATGCATAAATAAAACCCAAAGACTATAGAAAACATTTATGAATCCCAAATGTACCAAATGTATCTTTCAATTTTCACAAGATATGCATAAAGCGTAAAAAGTTTTCATATCCAACCTTGAAAAGGTTACACATGCATTGTTGTTTGTGTAATTTGCATGAATCTTGCTCAAATAAGCAAAATTTAGAAGTGAATCCTTCAATTTGCCCAAAATATGCAAAGTAGTGCTCATCACCCTACTAAGATGTGTGAAGCTGGATTGGAGTTGATATTGAATGCAGTGTGAGAGAGACAAGGGGACAAGTAGGTGGAGAAATAGGAGACACATGGGACAAAATAATGAAATATAGGCTTTACTTTATTTATTGTTTTAATAATTAAGATAAGATTTATTTTTGATAAGTAATTAAGATAGAGATTTATTAATGATAAAAAAAAACTTATTCAAGAACACATGGAGTATACATCAGATACACTTAAATAGAAAAAGTAGAGAGATCAAGAAAATCCTTGAAGCTAAAGCTAGGGGAACATAAGTGGGCTGTGATCCAATGGTAAAGTGAATTAAGAAAAAAAAAATCCTTGAGGCCCTCTGCAATCCTTGTGCTATTTTCAAAACTTTGGTCGGTTCTTTCGCTTCGTATACGCCATGTAAAAAAATTGGGATAATTTTCCCTAAGGTTTAACTATGATGATTTATCAAACCAACCTTCCCAGCACGTTAATCAATCTACAGCCTGTCTAGGCTTGCCTCAGACTAACCCAAAAAGACTAAAAACAGCTTCCATATGTGCTACCTACCTCACAGTTAAGTAAAAGACGATCCATGGATTCTCCATTCCTTTTGAACACACAACACCATTCTATCACCACAACACGTCTCTTCCTTAAGAAATCAAAAGCAAAGATCTTTCCTAGTGCAAATGGCCAAACAAAAAAAGTCACTACACTGTGCCAGTTGTCATATCCCTTAGTGACACTAATAGTTCACCTCTTACAAGTGAGTAGAAAATAAACAGCTCCTATTTATTGCACTATTCTCTATGAATATTGCTAATTTTTATCGTTTCCAATGATATTAAGCTGAAACTTTCCCCTAGGCAGAAGATACTTTAACCCCTTTAGCAGTACACAGTTGTAATGTTCCCAGAAATTTAAAGTTTAAAGTAAGCATTCAGATTCTTTCTACGTCCATAAAAATAGATCTTATGCATATTCTGGTCTAACAAAATCAATCATAAAGATGGATTTTCACAAGACAGTTAAAAAAAAAAAACTGCAAAGGTGGACAAATGTGATAGTTAGCACTTGAAATTCGAGAAGGGTACAGAATAGACGTCCACACCTTCATCACAGATAATAAAGATCAAAGATTTACTTAGAATAATCAATTTACAAAATTTATATTCAGAAGATGTAAGATCGATGTCATACCTTATGGATAGTAAAGGCTGGCTGCATGTGTTTGAACCCAAGTAATGGAGCTCTAGAACAACTGGTCACAAATTTTAGAAGCATGCAACGTTCCTCAGGTTCAAAGTCTCTAATAACCTGTGGCAAAATAATCAGGAGAAACTCAATTGAAACGTGGAAACGATTATAAAAATCCTCAATCAAGGTCGGGATCTTTTTTTTTTTTTTTATAAGTAAAAATATATTAATAACAATAGGTGTAACCAAGTACACTGAGTGCATACAAGAGAGAACACCTAGCCCATAATAGAGAGCCCCTAAATGAACATCGCCCAAAGAGGGAGAAATTAGAAACCTATCCAATATACACCAAGCCCCATTGGGACAAAACACGCCTTCCCAAAGCAAAGCAAGTCACTGTAACTACCCCAACCCTTTGTCTCCCACACAATTAATACTAAATAAAGGTCAGGATCTTTAAGACAAGAACACAAAAAAAAGGCCAAATTTGATGCAAGGTGAAGGGAACTCAAAGCATGACAGGCAATAGCAGAACATGAGAATCAACATGGAGATGTATAAACTAGAGATAACAGAGACAAGGTGGAACAAGATATAAGCAAATCAGGATTTTAAAAAGAAAAATATCTGAGATCCTATAATTGGATGTAACAAACAAGCAGACAAGAACTAACCATGTATTGTTACAAGTTTTAAAGATAAGAATACTATGGTTTTCCAATACAAGTGAGCATAAACCTGGAATTTGCAATTAAATTTTTTTTATTGGTAATCAAGAAGTTTTATTCATAGAAATAGGCAAAGCCCAAGTACACAGGGAGTATACATGAGCAGCACCTAGTTAGAGTTTACAATCGAAAGGAGAAAATCATGGACATTTAGCCCATTACAAACAATAGCCCCCGGCCATTGCAATTAATTTTACACAATCAAAATAGAGAGAACCAATATATATGCGCTAGTTGGTGGCATAAGCTGGATCAGATATTCTGTGAAAAACAAATATAATTACAGATAGAAGGTCAGGACAATCTTTTGAAAAACAAGAAAAGCAAGTGATACAATCTCCTTTGCCAAACTCAGGGGGTGATAAAGAAACATCTACCCTTTCTTTTTATTGGTAGGTTTTAAACCTAATCATCCATCATGTTCTTCTCAGGAGAGGTTGATTTTAAGCCCAGAGAGTCTTTTCCATGAAAAACCTAGAATTCTTCTGGTTTCTTAGGATATGTTAACTCGCCAATGTTTCTGATATGATGATATATAATCTAATTAAGTAATCCCAAATAAGAGTAAAACAATCATTTCTCTTTAAGTTCAACTTGTAATCCAAACTGTAATGCAGGTAGCAGGGATGCATAAGAAAATTAGAACAAGAAAATCCAAATATAAGGAAATCAGCTCAAATTCCATCCTAGATTTATACCTCCCAAAAGATTTTAATCGTTCGGCTCCCCTCAGAAAAACCACCAGTGTAGCGTGTGTTATTTCTTAAATCGTCAATGTCGATATCATGGTTTCCACCTGAAAGCAACTGCATAGAGTAATTATACAGGATCAGCATTTGATTCATACCAAAATGTATCCAGCAGCCAAAGCTCATCTGATCAACCACTTTTTAAGGCACGCATGGAAGGAAAATACCTGATTGAATTCACTTGCATTAAATAACTTCAACCAAGATGGTGATATAAGATCAGTTAATCCTCTATAGAAAGCATTTGCAAAGGATAATATCTGCAGATACAGTAAAAACAAGGTTAATTCACATTCAGGAATATATTTTTCCACCTATTTGTACGGTAACTATTACAGACCTGCCGATTAAGTTTATAGTCTGCAATTGCATGAACATACTGCATCTTGTTCTCATTTGTCACAGAGACATCCTTGCCACCAGGTTTAAGCTCAACAACATGCCGTTTGCCAAATGATTCTTCAGTAACCGTAAAATCTAGGGAGATTTCCTTGACATCACCATCATAATGCTGCAGAAATTTAAAAAAAAAGAAAAGAAAAAGAAAAGCAAAACATCTATGAAAAAATTGGAAAATGCATTACTGTGCATAAACTTATGTCCATTTACAATATAGAACATCCAAAATTACTAGAAAGAGAGATTGTGCAGACTCAAAAAAGGGCTCAACCAAGCAATCAATAATGCCTTTGTGCAAACAGTTCGTGCCATGATACAAGAGAATCATGATACTTTGATGTGCAGCCCACATCTTGACATGGCACTTTGAAAGTGAAAACTTCAAGTCTTGATGTGTTAGCATACTGGTTGCAAGGCATGTAGAAAAAAGGTGTCCTAAACTATTGGAAGAGCTTTGCCTTGCCACTATTCCCTATATCGCCCCCTTCCTTTTTTTTGATAGGTCTCTGTCACCCCCTTCCTTTCCCACCCTCATCTCAATTTTCTCTCTCTCTTTTTTTACAAGTATTACCTCAATTCTCTACCATCTCTCATCTGGTAATTAAACACTTTGAATCCTCTCGTCCTCCTTTTATCTACTTCCTTCACTTATTTCGTCATTTCCTCTCGTACTTGTTCAACACATTAGAACTAAAAAAATTACTTAAAACGCATTTCACAATTTTTGGTCCTCAGTCCGATAAATACCCTCCAAGGAAAAGGCTCAGCATCCTGAGGTATACAAACCTCACAGAAAGATTGAACAGTGAGCTTCCTTTTCTTGGAAGGGTTCTAAAGAATCTTATTTGTACCTCCAAAACATAATTTAGTAGAATACAAGAGACTGAAAAAATTCTGTGAAAGCATCAACCTCCCAGTCATGAGCTACTCTAAAGAAACTAGCATTCCACTGAGGGGTAGCCACAGGAGAACTCCAATAGACAGCCACTGAAGTCTCCCACACACCCGTAAGGATCCATAAGAGCACACATACTTTGAACCATGCAATCACTGGTCATGTTGCCATGCCCAGATCCTTCCCGTGTTGAAATGAAAACTTGAAAACTTTTGGCTATAATCACCCTTGCTACTTCATACATCCACCACAACATCTTCCTTGCTAATTCTGTTTCCTAGCAATTAGCACCATACAGCATAGCAAATTAGCAATTAGAAGGGCTTTACCTTCACATACATGAGATTCCTGTAGAGCTCCGGATCAAGTGTTGACAATTCATCAAGAAAGCTATATCGGCCCAACAGCTTTTGTACAAAAACATGTGAAAAAGAGTAATCTAGTAATATTCCTTCATATAGAGCTTTACCAACAACTCTTCCAAGGAACTCAATCATCTGAATACCATTCTCTATATATCTCGCAGATGCATTAGGAATTAAAAGTCTGTCTGAAGTTGAGGTTTGGGAGAATAACCCATACCTAACAAAGAAAAAGGTGAGGATTAAAAGCTAACTTCTGAAAAAGTAGATATATATGTAAGAAAGTCGACTGTGATACATTGTGTCAAACTTACTCAGGGGCAAAGGCTGCTTTTGATATATCAGTTAAAAACTCCTTAGATAATCCACCGTAGTCCAGACCAGCCTCCGGAAGGCCACATTCACTAAGAAATGATACGTGGATGGATGACTTCAACCTTGAACCAAGAGAACTTAACTGCTGAAATCCGTCTTCAACAATATGACCCCGGCGAATTACTATCTCAATTGACCGTGAACCAGGTCCAGCAACCTCACCAGCCATTTTTCGGGAGGCTTTATCCATCATAATGAACTCTCTAAACATTTCAACTCTGCCAAGATGGAACCTTGTCAAGTAACACCTTTCATTATTGGGAAAACAAAAGTGGAAATACTTTTTGGTTTTTGTGCTTGAAGATTTCAAAGATAATTTGCCAGTAAAAGAAATCCTGATTCTACATTTTAACTTTGAACATATTTGTAATAGACAAAATGGTCTGTTTAAAAAAATAGTTCATTTATGTGCTTTTATGCTCACATTTGCACATTCACATATAGACCTACTGATGGTAAGGCACCACACCCAAATGTACATATCCATCTTTTCTGTCTGTGTGTGTGTGCGCGTGCGCGTGTGCGTGTGCGTGTGCGTGTGCGTGACAGAGAGAGCATGTAATAACGGAGAAAAATAAATTGGAATGGAAAAGGATGCATGATATGCAGCAATCTTCAAGCCAAACTATTGGAGCGTCACTTTCTCTATATGCAGCTCTACGAGCTGGAAGGAAGAGGATGGCCAAAAAGCATACAGAGCTAATAGCTGTCAAGCCTGCAGAACTACAAGAGTCCTATCCAAGAGCATTCCTACCTTTCTTCAAAAGGAAATACATGTGGAGTAGTGGTGATGACCGAATCCACACTTGGTATAGTCAAATCATCATCTGCTTTTAGATTAGCTGACAATACTTCATGAGTTCTGGCAGCTACTGAAATTGGGGGCCGGCTTTTTCTAGCAGGTGAAAGCCACAAGACAGGGGGGCAAAACGGGTGCCTGCAATCCCTTTCGTACATTAAGTGCAAGCATCTGATTGCAGAATCCATAAGGGGTCTATTCTGCTGACCAATACTATGAGACAAGCCATTATAAACTAGCGTATTGAGCATTGATGCGATTCTTCGTTGCCGCTCCAGTGTAAATGGAACCTGGCTCACGTCATGAAATGCTAAATTAAGTGTCATCCACAGTCTAGAAGTACAAAAAGAAAAATAGAAACCTTTACCTGTTTTTCGTAGAACTCAATGTCATCAAGAATTAGCAGCAGGTGAGAATAGGTGGCAAAGAAAAGGTGAAGCAGACATGTCATATCTTTTGATAAACCTTGTGGACCACACTTTAAAGGTTCTATATCCCATACATCACAAGAGTCATTATCATCCTGGCTAGGCTTAGGATGACTATCAACCAAGTCAATGCCTGCTTGTGACTTGCCAGTAACTTTATTCAGTACATTGACCCACTTATTAACACCATCCTTATTGGCTCCTTTTTCCTTTTTCACCAAAATCCCATCCTTTCTTTTTCCTGAATTCTTACTAACATAAATAGGATGGTCTCTTTCAGTAACCAAATTGTTTCCAGGAAAAAAGATACTTTCCAGTGCTCCCCATAGATTGATAAGAAATCCAGGAGTAAAAGATAGCATGTTAAGAATGGGCAATGAACCAAGCGTGGGATTCAAGACAGAAAATATTCTAAGCAGGTAAGAGTAAAAATATGCAACATCAATCAATTCAAGCTTCTGAAAGTATTCTATATTGTTTGGCGGCATGGTCTCAACGCTGTGAGTAAAGGAATATGTTTTCATAAGGGCCAAAAGATTTGTAAGATGCCATTGCTGACAAACAGGCCTAAGCAGATCCAAATATGACATCTTTAACCCATGAGTTGTTTCAGTCCCATGCGGGTGGTCCGCATAGACATCAATTTGGATATCATGTGTCTCCTTCATCCATCCTACATTCTCAATCCAACCCAGTAAGTTTTCCGCAAGAGTGATAACAACATGGACATATGATGCACAGTCTAAACCTTGACTAAACCGGCCAGGATCTGCAGAACCATTCTCACTTCCTGATGCTAGGCATATAATGTTTGCTAGAGCCCAACCAACTGGCGGAATGACCTTGAAAGAGAAATGAATCTCTGACTGATTCATCTCTGACATCTCTGTTAAGATTCTCTCTTTCAATATCTGTCATCACCTGCCATTGTTTGATCAGTCCCCACACGTTTAAATCTATTATGATCTAAGAAGATATATCAAAGAGATTATAGGGATTCTATTCACTTCTTCTTGTACCCCAAAAACAGTGTTAACATAAGCAAAAACCTTGACTGACACAAATTAATACATAAACATGTAAAATTTCTCTTATCTTAAAAAAATTAATACATAACATGTATGTCTGAATGCAACATTTAATTTACGTACTAAGCAATCCAAATGAGGCATCGGGGCAATTGGGCATCAGTACGCTAAGAAGTCTCCCGAAAACCAATGCATCACGTTGAGCAGCCAAGAAAAAGCCCAGCTTATGGCAATGGTGCATTTCAAAAGGCCACTTTGTATAATATCTAGTAAGTTAAGGAAAATAAATGAAATGTCTAGTATTAAGGGACCTCCTTTGTGGCAGAGTGCTGACTATAAAACGGTAGCTCATCTTATATAGAACATTCTTGTTATAGATAACAAAATTATCAGATAGCTTGTTTAAGGAACTAGAAGTGCCATTAAAACTATTTTCGATTTTGGTAGGCATGTTAGAAACTATCACAATTCCAATATTTATAACCTCAACAAGTCCATCTATGGTGATTGAATCAGCTACAGATCACTTGGCAGCAATTAGTTACATATTATGCATGTAGATAAGTATATTCAGAAATAGCACGTGAAATTTAGGAAACACATCATAAGGTAATCATCAAGGAGACTTTTTCCTTTCTATTTTCTTTCCAAATGTAGTAACCCTTACCAGTACATTCTGGAAGCATGGTAACAATATACATTTGTGCTTTAGAGCAGGTATAATAACAGCTGGCAGTCGTTGAGCAAGCCAAGGAATTGTAAGCAGAAACACACAGTACTGCACAGCCACATCATCTACGTCCAACATGCCAGGGCCACTTACATCAAAGTTTGTCAAGTGAAAAGGACGTAATGCTAAAGTTACTGCACTTGCCGTAATCAAAAGTTTATCATCTGTCTGCACAATATTGTTTTTCTTTGAGGAAAATGAAACATCCAAGGTGCAAATGTATCTTCTAATATATTTGTAAATACCACTTTTACAACTCCCCATGAAATAAACTAAATTCCTCACTGCCATATCTGCATCCTGCTTATTATTGTCAGTAATGCTTTTCCATGCTTTTGAATCAGTAAGGAAAACAACAAGACGCATCACCAAGGTGGTAAGAACAACAATATCTTGACCCACTACATGGCATTTATCAAATTCCCCAAGAATGAAAACGGAAAGAGAAATAAGTTTTCGTGCTTGATAAAGCCATATTCTTCTCTCTTCAAGGGTACCCATTGCGAAGGAGCAAAAATTCTTCTTTGAATCTAGATCATGAAAACATAAAATCAGTACCTACATATCATATCGATCGATTAAAATGAAGTAACAGAGAAAATGATAACGACTGTGGAATATAAAGCCTGTGCTTTTTAAAAAAACTCAGAGACATTGATATCATGAATAAATCAGATAAGACTTGAGGGAAAAAATCCAATATCTTGCCTTCTTTTCTTATAATAACATCGTATAAATGAGTCCAGCTTGATCCCCAATAATTAACTTATATTTGTCCCAAATGGACCTGATCCATTACAAGCTCTAGATGGGCATGGAACTTCTTCAAAACAGAAATAAAAAGGATACCCATATAAGCTATAAATTTGGGTTGACTAAAGAATTCAACGGAAGAAGAAATTATTGCTTCAGTAGGTGAGGAAAAACAAAGGTGGTAAACCAAACAAAAACTGGGTTTTATCCATGAAAACTGAATTCCTCAGGTGAAGCGTAGAGGTTTCAAGTGTAGCAAAATATATGCTAATGGAAGGATACACTCAAGGCAACAAAAGGACAACTTTTTCGTGGTGGTTACACTAGATAGCCCAGTTGACGATTGAGCTTCATTTCAGAATTTGGGCTAAAATGATCCACGAAAAGCGCTAGCCAAATCTGGGCTATAACCCCAAAAAACTAGTCGATTTAAAGCTTCCCTAGAATCACATAAAAAGTCTAGTTTCACCTAATAAGTAGACAATATATGACCTTAGCACCCATAACAACCTGTATAACTTACCTACTCAATATAAGTTATTCCTTTTTGTTTTCATCAAGGCCATATCATGCATTGCTCCAGTATCATATGGCTGACCTTACTAGGCGGCTTTGCTATCATATGAAACAACCCAGACAAAACACTAGCCACATCAACAATACAACCCCATAAAGACTTCGTCAATTTGAAGCTTCCCTAGACTCACTTAACAAGCCTAATTTCACCTAGTAAGTAGCCAACGTGGGTTTTACCACTCATGACTATCTTTATAACTTACCCATTCTGTTGAATCGTTCCTTCTCCTAATATGGGACTGGGGTGTTACAAGGACTCTTCAAAAAATTACCATAACTGAATTAGATAAAAGAAGATTTGCAACTCTCAACAATGAGACTCCAATTAGGGCAACCCATGAAGGGATTTAATTTATAAGCTTTTCCGCATGGTAGTCAACACATATTAAGAATACAACAGACCAGTAATTAATTTTACCCATTGGATTTCCCATTTATGTTGCACAGATGCTTTATTACTCAGATTTCAACAGCTTTGGTGATATAATGGAGTTTCTCAATTCAAAAACTGGTATGGAATACCAAGTTTAGAGATGGAAGTAATAAAGCATCTGTGCAACATAAATGGGAAATCCAATGCAAGATAGGAAATTCGCATACCTGTTGAGTTCAAGCTTTCCAATAGAATTCTAAAGCATTTTTGCATACAATCTATTTCTTTACTTTGAATCTTCTGGTGCCGGATTGTTGAAACTCCAATAAAGAAAAGAAAAGGTCTCAACACAACATTTGAGATCCATGTTGCCGAAACTCCACTAGCATTATAATTTGCCAAGACCGAATCCCATTCTTCTTGAAGCTTCAAAGCAGCCATCTTTGTAACCTTGTAGCGCCTCCAGACTCTCTACAAAGTTAAAGAAACCGGTCATTTCGTCAACTTCAACCATGCATCTGCTTGGTATCTAAGGGCTCGTTTGGTCTCATCTCATCTCAACATCCAAATATCACTTAAACACAAACACTTTTCAATTTCAAATATTCAAAATTTTCATCTAATTATTACCTAATCATTATAACTTTCTCAAACTTCCAAATAAAACATAAAAAATAATTCAATTTTTTTAAATTCCAAAATAAAAATAATATTAAAAAATAATATTCTAATAATATTTTAACTTTATATATATATATTTTTTTTAACTTTATATATTTTTATTCAACATTTTCTCTCTCCTTTTCTAAAATCCCATAAAACATCTTAACTCAAACAATTTCACTACTATTCACAAATTTTTTATCTCATCTCATCTCAACATCCAAACGAGACCTAAGAAATAGATGTGCGAAAAGCCTAAAAAAGGGAGCTAAAGACCAAATCGGAGGTCTGCTTGCTTGCCCAAAATATTTTGATGATTCCATTTGCACTTTGAATAGATTTTTTATTTTTTTTATAATTAACAAGAGATTTTATTACCAAGAATAGGCATAACCCAAGTAGAAGTATACAACTGAATAGATTCTAAACAATCCAGGAGTCCATGACCCTGGAAAGGTCAAGTTCTAAACTTTTCTCTCAAGATACCGTGAACACGTGATTCATTAGATATACATGAATCACAACCAAAACCATAAATGAATTAAAAGCGAAGGATTTTTGTTAATGACTCAACTATTGATCCAAAATTCCTAAAATTGTTGGATACTAATTTGGTTAAACATCTAACCCTCAGAATTATAATGTTCCACCACACTTCCGAATCTGACGCCCAAGGCGGCCCATTCTATCGATATTGAACCGGTGGTAGCCCTTTCCCTTTTGACGGCTTCACTCATCTATCAGTATTCAATAACTTAACACTATACACATACATAATACCAAGGCATTTTAATCCAGCCTATAGGTCGCCCCCTCCATGACTTGAACTCGTGACATGGTTCTTGCTCTGATACTAATTGTTAGCAACCTAACAATTGATCCAAAAGTCTTAGAACTATTGAATACTAATTTGATTAAACCTTTAATCCTTATGATCATAACAACTTTCAAGAATTTGTAGGAATGAGTTATCCCATACTGTGATGGTTACAACTTGTCGACAGCCCCATTCAAGATGACAGATATATCACTAAGTATGAACAAGGCCAACCTAATAAACGTGACTGCAGCAGTAGCATAACCACCGTTCTGTATCGGTTTGATCGCGGAACAATTCATCCATATACCCTATTGATGACATGATGTCTTCCATATAGCCTATAGTAAAGAGAGACACAAAAAGGGGGGAAAAAACACGAAGGCACCTGAATAAAGAAAGCAGCTGCGACCGCTCGTCTGGCATAGCTCCGGAGCTCTCTTTCCTGAGATACCTTCTCAAGAAGAGCATCCCTCGTAATCTCCTTCGCGCTCGATCCCCTTAATGATACCTGCTCAACACCAATTAATTAATTAATTAATTAATACAAACAGACATCACACAACGAGTTAGAAAGGGGGGAGGAGAAAAGCAAACAAAATGAATCATCAGTACAGATGGCTCAATAAAAACATACAAAATCGTAATAAAATTATGATAAATTTGCGTCTTTCATGTCTTTAAGCAACTATGCATTTGTCAAGTGTAGGTTCCAATCCCAATTAATTTTGTACACGATTCAAATTAGTGCTTCTTTCGATTCTGTTTCTACAATTCTTGACCAGCAAAACAGGTTAGGGAACTTATCCTCATGAATTTTGACTAATTAATCGGAGGGAGAGAGAGAGAGAGAGTACCTGCTGCTTGCGATGCTCATCCATGGAACCCAGACGATCATCCACAAAAAGGCTTCGATCTCATTGGGCTCATTCGTCAGACACGGCACGGCCTTGTTCATACGCGAAAACAAAATAACTATCAATGTCCCTCTCCTTTTACTGAGCCAATGTTTTTAGAGTAATACTAAATTGGAAAGAGTACATGATGTACAGTAATTTTAAAAAAATGTGTTGGATTTATTACTAAAAAGTTAATTTTTTTTATATAAATTTTATATATATATATATTTTTTAAAATGATTGTACGATACTTGCATATTCACGAAGAATCATTTATCATATTTTTACACCAGGTGATATTCTTTGAAAAAGAAAAGGAAAAAGAAAAATCATAGTACATATAATTTGTGAAAATTCAGGTCTCTAAGAAATATTTGTTCAACAAATTCCCAATCCAAGTTTTATTTTATGTAGAATGATGCTACTATTTAACGGTACAATATATTTTAAGTAATTTTATTGATTGGCATAAATGAAATGTGAATGAAAATAGAGTAATAATAAAAAGAAAACATTGGTTTTGGAAGTGATTGTTAATTTTATGAGTAATATTACATGTAATCGTAGAATACACAAATGTTATGCAGTCGTTTTAAAAAAATGAAATATATTATTAAAAAATTATTTTTTTATATATAAATTCTATATTTTTTTATTTTTTTAAAAATAGTTGTGCGATATTTATACCCTCACGAGTGTAACTTTCATTTCTCTTTTCCAAAGCCCATCAATATATTTCCGGATGATGGATTAATACTAGTCTTTTATTAGTTTTTATATTTATTATTATTATTATTATTAGAATTGTCTAAAGGCTGGATATATATATGCACAAAAAATTTTCACAACCTCTTAACACTCTACACTCTATATTATTTTTAATTTTTTTTTCTTTTATCAAATATTTATTATATGAATAATGAATAGAAAATTTGAAATAATTTAAAAATAATAAACTCAAAAAAAATTTTAAAAAAATATTAAAAATTTAAAAAGATATAAAATGTGAAGTGTACTGAAAGTTGTGTAACAAAGCTCGTATATGCATGCGCCAAGCACGAGGAGGTAGAAGAGCATTAAAATTTAGGAGGAGGCAAAACTAGCAACGACTCAAGGTCTGGGCTGGGCTGGGCTGTGGGCTGGGCTCCTTATGAACAGGCCCAGGAAAAACCATTCGGATTGTGAAGAACAACCTGCTCCTCCTCCTCGGGAGACTGGAGACTGCCACTAACTCATTCGTAACGGTATTGTTTCCGTTGTTGATAATTTATATATATATATAGTGGTCAGTGCTCGTGCAAATTGAGATTACCGTTGTACGTCATGTCATCCCTCGATGGGAGTGGGATTATTAGCCATTAGAGATCAGTAAAAGTAATCATGAAGTATCGCATGAAAGATTTGTTAATCATTCATCATCTGGCATTAAGCATGCAATATCATTCTCTCGGCCGGGACATAGATGTTTAATTGAGAACTTCCCAGTACTCCTGTAAGTTACAACTGTTTTGTATTCAATTCAAACAATCTCTGCAACAGATCATAAGGATCAATTGGAGATCATGAGGTTGTTTGATCACTTGAATTCAAAAGAGTTGTTACTTACAGATCAGCTAAAAAGCTTGAGAAGATAAAAGACTGATCAGAAAGAAAGAAAGAAAGAAAGAAAACAAAAGGAACGGCATTTTATTTATTTATTTATTTAATGGAAATTAACCATAACTAATTATAATTAATTAATGTACGTGTACCGTGTACGTACGTAGCTCCTACCTGACTGACAATGAATCGATAAAATCTAGACTTAGCTAGGAAAGATAAATTATTAACAAACAACTTCAACGGCAAGTCTTTTCGTGGCTTGGCAACCGGTAGATCCAAGGTTACTTTCCGAGACATCAATGGAGCAACTATTTTGGCCAACACACGCCTGCATGCAGCCATTTTATTTTAATTAGAAAGTTATAATTAATTAATACAAAGTACTATTTATAAAATTAATTAATTAATTAATTAATTATTACCTTTTCGATGACCGACAAAGCATTAGGAGACTCGCATTGGCCAGCTTCGAAAGAACCACAAGCACCCGTTGGTTCACCAAAACTAGCAAATCTGACACTGGAGATAACACTTTCTCCTTGGCATGATAATTCCAAGGTGTTCCCTTCATAAGCATTTGCACAAGCGCTCCCAACAGTAACTGTCTGGAATTTAACGTTCCAAGGATTTCCTCCAAACTCTTCAAACAAAATCAATGTGTTCTCGTCGTCATTGAGAAAATCTCGTGGCACATGGTACCTATATATATATATATATAAATTAATTAATTCACCAAAACAGTAATTAAGAAGAAAAGTTAATTATAGTAAAAGTACTACTTCTGCAACTTAATTGATCTCTAGAAAATCTTGTTATAAATTTCTCGTACGACGTTGTACTATGATTAGAAAATATATTTACGTACTCACCATCGTTGAGAAGATCTCCCACAACTAGTCATGCACTTCTTGTCACTGTATGGTCCACGATAGTCACATGATGTAAGAGAACACCCATCTTCTTTAGCAAGGTAACTTGGCCAATACCTTCCAAGGCTGTGGCCATTTACCCAAGCCTGTCCCTTGCCCAGACCCCTCAAATCCACCACCACTGGATCACTCCCCAGTGGAGCTGCAAAGGTTGTCTAAAACAATATTTGTTTCCCAAGATCGAAAAATTAATATATAACCAATTAATGATATAGTGAGTGATCAAACGTAAGAGCATCACAATTCAAGCATAAAGCTGGAATTTATACCTTGTACCAAACAAACATCTCATTTGTCGGGAGAGCACGTTGAGACCACTTCCCGTAATGTGAGACACTAGGATCGTGTAGTTTCTGTTGCTCTCCGTGCAACCCAACCTTATACGTCCATTTATTGTAATCCAGTTCTGTTGTAATATTCTGAGTGATTATCTTCTGAGAACTAATTTTTCTGCCAAGGTCATTCGTTATCACTTTCGCAGTCACATGAACCGGGCCAGAAATACCAAGCGGCCCCAAATCAAAGTTTGCGCCATAATTCTAGCAAAAAAAACATGTTAATTAATTAGAAATTAAGATATGTAGCGGAATATATAATACAAAAAAAGAAAAGAAAGCTAGCTATGGTTATTAATTTATATTGTGATGATAATAATTAATTTTAAGTGGAATTATTCAAACTTACTGGCAATCCAACGGAGGCACTAAGCAAGGCTATGTCGTTCCTCCCAAGCTTCAGTTTGATTTTTCTCTCAAAAGTGAATTTGTACTTTCCATTTTCGGCAAATTGAGATCCTGAAATTAAAATATAATTTGTGAATAAAGTTGGATTGTGTATATATATATATAGAAAGGTACTCGATCGTGTATTTGATGAGTGATTTTTAAATGGAACTTACCAACATGTCTTTTGTTGACGAATGCATGAATTATATGTCCACTGGTATTCACTCTTAGCACTGTCTCTCTACCATAAAGCGGGTTGTCCTTCTTGACGTGGAAACTACGAAATGCAAAAAATGAAAGGAGAAAAAAACACAAGTATATAATTAAGTCTAATATTATTAACGCATCCATGAATGGTGACGAAAACTAGAATTTATGTAATTATATATAGTAATTAATTAATTACGCACGTACGCACCTGGTAATATACCAGAGATAATCACTTGTATCGTTAGTGACAACCTTTTGGTCCAAGAGTCGTTCAGCAGCCATTAGGCTACCTTCAACGAGACCGTTTCTCTTGACATGCGAAGGGTTCTCTTTTCTCCATTCCCATTTCAATCCGTAAGGTTCTTCGTAGTCATTGCCATCGTTATCCTTCTTCACCATTATTGATGTTTGAGTGTTAACCTACGTACGTACGTACCCCGCCAAAAACAAAAACAAAAACAAAATAATTAAATACACTTAATTCATGATATTACGTACGTCATGATCAGTATTCAAATCCGCATGATCATATATATAGATATATATATATATATATATATATATATATATATATATATGATCCGTTTTGGATCGAGTTGTATTCATGGTACACGTACCTTAGCAGTGTTGTAGACTTCGGTATGGCAATCAGGAAGTATACTAACAGACCAAGCTGGTATGGTATACGTATTGTTCTGGAAGTTTATGGTTGCATCTTCTTTATCATCCTTATTTCCGAAGAAACAGCTTGATTTTCCTTCCAAAGTGAAGATGGTGACCTGCAATTCATTCAAAATCATGCATATTATTCAAACACAAATGTGTGTGTATATATATATATATAGATATATGGACAATTAATATAGTGATTATATATTCAATTTGCTTTTAATAAACTCACCGTCGTATTAATTCCATATTCCACATTTTTCACAGAACCGTAAGTTAGAACCTTCTCCAACGATTTCAGAATGACATGGAGTTGTTTTAAATGTCCCCACTTTGGCTGGTTCAAATTACCTGAACATATATATCATGAGGTTAAAATTAAGAACAACAAAAATAAAAAATCATGACCTTCAAACATAATTTTTTATTAAACCAAATTACAAAGATCATAATGCAGGCTTTCTTTTCTTTTTTTTTTTTTAAGGAAAAATTACCATATTCATCTAATGGTGCATCGTAATCATACGATGTACTGATATATGGACCCCCTGATGTGCGACCAAAATTTGTGCCACCATGGTACTGGAATGGGATATTGAGAACAAAACAAAAAGCCGGCCCATATTAATTAGTATTTAAACTATTGATAACATAAATGCATTAAGATCTGGAAAAAGTACTGGATCAGCAAGTTATACCATGTAATAGTTCTGGAAAGTGCCACCAAATTGGAAAAACCGTGCAACAGCACAAGCAACATCTTCGGCAGTTCTGTGTGGGTCCGCCAGACCCCAGCCCTTGAACCTTAATTATAATAATAAGATCAAATATAATTTGATTAAACATCCAATTAATCAGATCATATATTAAAGCGGAAGAATCAACAATTTAAATTAATTAACCGAAAATAGGAAAAATTGTAAAAATAAAAATAATAAGGTACCAGCCAGTCCAATTCTCAGTCCACATTTTAGGACTCGTGGGGCTGTTAGGTTTGAATTCGTCACAATACCATCCATTGCAAGTATTAATCTGTACGAAATTAATGCAAAATTAATACATCATGATTTAGCCATATTTTAAATTAAAAAAATAAAAAAATAAGAAATATATTTCGTTTTATATATATATATATATATATATATATTAATACCATTGGAGGTGGAGCATCCGCCTGCTGACACATAATCCATGGAATACCAATGCCGTAAGATTCAGCCAAATCAGCACACCACTTAATGTATTCTTTTCCACCTTCTCCATACGGGCCCATAACGTTCCCAAACTCGTTTTCAATCTTTTTTGAATTTTAAACGTATAAAAAAAGAAAATCATGAATTAATAGGTATATATATACAGTAAAAATTAAGAAACTAATCAACAAAAAAAAAGTAATTAATTATTGACAAACCTGAGCAATAATTATGGGTCCACCTTGTGAGGCAAAGAGATTCTCATGCATCATCATGTCCACAATTTTCGTTGTGAAAATGGACATCTCATTCTGATCGAAGACATGACATTTTGAAGATAATTAATTAGCAGTGATCATCAGAGATGATGCATGAATGAATTAGCAAAAGGCTGCAGGTGTCGATCACTAATTAAGTTTTCAAATTACCATATACACAGGATTGTTTGTCCTCAGCTCAATGCCCGGAATGTTGTGCAACCAAACAGGAAATCCTCTGCAAATAATTTATAATAAACCAAATATATATGAACGTTATATTAATTTATAAGATCATCAGGAAAATCAGAGCTGATCAAATATAGATGACAAGAAATTAATTGAGTGCATGCATATTCATGATCATGATGTACGTATATATATTATTATATGGTAATATTAATTTAATTAAATTCAAAAATAAGATCAATACGTACCCGTAATTCCACTCTGCACAAACATAGGGTCCAATCCTAAGAACGGCATTAAGCCCTTCATTTTGGATGGTTTTGATAAATCTTACGACGTCACGATTTCCTGAGAAATCATACTGTATAAAAGAAAATAATTAAAAATGAAAAATATTGTATAGATTTTTGTATATATAATAAAGCAAAAGTTAGTAATTGGGGGCCGGGGAATTAGGAAGATCAATTAAAGCGCATCTAGCAGCACTAAAATTAACCTGACGATATAGAGGTTCGTGGGCATTCCAGAAAATGTAAGTCTCAATTGTGTCTATGCCGCCCTCTTTTGCTTTTCTGATCAAGGATGGCCACATCTATAAAAATTATATGTAAGTCATACTCAAGGCAGTGGGGATATTGGTGAAAAATACAAAAAAGAATTATATATATATATATAAATGGTACGTAGTAGTACTACTGGAGCTGGCATGCATGCACTTACTTCAGAAGTACTTCGAGGATAATGAATAGAACCGGAAATTAAGATTTTGCGTTCGCCATTAATGGTGATAGCTCTTCCATCGTGCGAAACATCAATAGAAAACGAAAGCGAGCAGAGCAATAAGAAAGAAAAGCAGAACGAGAGAAACCCAGTACTACTCGAAGAAGCCATTGTTAAAGGACAGAGTAGTATATAGTACTCTGGTATGTGTATTGTAAATGATAATCCACAGCGCCTATTTATAGAGATCAGAAGTTGAGGTTAAATGGATAATTAAAGTTGTTAGAGAAACGTAGCCAATCCAACTAATTACTCGCTTGATCTACGATCTGTTTGTTACGCATTCATCTTTGGATATATATCTACTATATATATATATATATATATATACACACACACACACAACTGCGAATAAGCAAGTAGTTGGCGTCTAACACTTTTCTACTAATTTTGTCCTTCATTTTATATTTATTTTCCGTTTTTGTCTCTCAATTCTAACATTTATATATATCGGTTATTACTATTATTATTATTATTATTATTTTGAAAAGTAAGTTTTGGCACTTAACACGACTTGATAGAAACGGAAAGAAAATCATGATTAAATTAACGGAATATGTAATTTGTACGTGAACATTTTGTGATTCAAGTATTTCTTTATATATATAATTTTAAAATTACGGTTAGAAATTAAGACTAAATTTCTTTTCTTGGAGTCAAATTATTGTCATCAGTAATATTAAGCAAGATTAATTGTAACCAAA
This sequence comes from Juglans regia, assembly GCF_001411555.2. NCBI lineage: Eukaryota > Viridiplantae > Streptophyta > Magnoliopsida > Fagales > Juglandaceae > Juglans > Juglans regia. Next base: position 603,701 of record NC_049903.1, read on the forward strand.
AATAGAACACGACAGGCTATATATATTTACAAGTTCTTCTAGGGTACTTTTTTTATGAGCAATTTGGCTTAATTAAAATTAATCTTTGTTCCCAGTCATATATGAAACCAAATCTTATTTTTTAGTTAATTAATTCATCACTTTAATTTAGAACAGAATGAACTTACGTAAAGTCCGAATCTCTCTAGCTCTCTCCACACGTTTATAAATCTCTGTTTGAAGAAATCAGTTATCTAAATCTCAACGGAATAAATTCAGATATAGGAAAATGCTAATATATATATATATATATATAAATATATATTATCTTAGAGGATAATTATCTTTGTCAAACAGTCATGCATACATAGAGCCTTATCTCGTGTACTGCAGTTGTGCTAATTCCTTGAGTTGTCGTGTTTGACTGAACTTTATTAATTCTTCAACAGTTGAGTTGCTGTATTTGACTGGACTCTGTTCTTCAACATTTACATGAATCGGTTCTAAAATATTTACATTTTTACGCACTACAATATTATGAGTACTGTTGAATAAAAGACTTGTTTTATCAAGTTTTTTTAATTTCAAATTTCGTAATCTTTCTGTTAGCAAATTATTACGTGAGACAGAGATGATGGTCACTTGGTTTATTTCGAACTAAATATATAGAGCCTTGTGGATTTGACTATAATATCATGGCACATATATAGTAGCGCTAGCGCAGCCACAGCTTATCACACACACACACATATTTATATTTACGGCATGGGCATGCGCATGCGTGCAGCACGCGGAGATCAAAAATTAATCCTAGTTTGCTTATAGGAATGAAACACAAAATTTTGAAAACTTTTTTCAGTTTTATACGGATAGATTATAAATATTTACAAAAAATTCAAACTAATCTTATCTCATTTTTATAAACAAACACATATCTCATCCTATCTTATTTATACTCAACATATCTTAATACTATTTACATATATCTCAAAAAATTTTATCTCATCTCTAAAAACAAACAAGACCTATTACAATTGGCAGAAACAAAATTTTACCGTGCCGTGGAAATGCAATAGCAGCACATAATCTTATTAATTAAAGAGATATGTTATACATCAGCCTACACTCTCTACATACCATGATTTTAATTTTTTTTTTTCACTCAATACACTAAGTGTGTTGAGGCTGATGTAAATAGTAGGCTGATGTAAATATTTTTCTTTAATTAAATGTATAGATCACTTAATTTCATGCTGCATAAATTATCACCACTAATTATCATTCTTTTACCATCAAACTTAAACCATGCATTTTTGTGACTTGGGTTTTCTACTTTGCGCGCACGTGATCACATGACTAATAGATCATCTAATATGTGTGTGTGTGTAATTTTAGAAGGGACAAATAGTCCCAAATGTACAAGTATAACGCGAGTCTTTTATAAAAAAACATTCAATCTCATTAAGAAAAATTGAACTCATTTTCATGGATTGGATATTGAGATTCACTTTTCTTTGTTTTTTTTTTTTTTAATAAAAGACCAATGCAAGGCTTGCGGCATTGTTCATATGGATTCCAGACTAGGAACCCGAATTTTAAACCCGAGTTGAAACCCAGCCCATATTAGCCCGATTATGACCTGCTCCGGAATACAGTATTGTGAAACCTGGAAACCCGAGTTGCAACTCAAATTTTTTTTATCTTTTTAAACAACCTATATTTTATGATTTTTTTTCAAGAAAAAAAAATAAAAATGTTGGAAAGCATAATTTTTATATATAAAAGTCTATTTTATAAATTTTTTCAAGAAAAGATGACGTTGAATAACATACTTTTTTACATATAAAAGCCTATACTTTATTAAAGTTTTTTCAAGAAAAAAATGACGTTGAAAAGCATAATTTTTTATATATATAAAATCCTATATTGTATTAAATTTTTCAAGAAGTATAATACTAATGAATTGAACATTGCCCATAATAATAAAAATATATCAAACTAGAAAACTAAATTTATGTAAAAAATAACTAAACTAGAAACGACTAATTGACTTTTTAACTAAGTACATGTAAAATAAAAAATCAAATAAAATATTCATCATGTAAAATGTATACAAGCAATCTACTACATATTACATTGTCTGGTATTTCTACATTAGATTACAAAATACAAAATTACAATATAAGTTACAACACCAACACCAACAGATTCATATGATGCATTCCATTGTCTATATCTCCAAATCAACCATGCCCCATAAATTAGTTCAAGAACTAGGGTTGCCAAAACTCCAATAGCCACTAACCAATAATTTTGTTGCCACTATGTTCTGCAATGCTCCAAAGCAATTGTGAATATGAAAGGAAAATGCAAGAAAGATTTATTAAAACCCAAACTAGTCTAAAGGTAGGGGTGCAAATATATAGTATTTCATAAAGAATGTCAATATAATTGCAGATATGGTAAGTATATAGACGACTGGTTACCAAATAAAAGCTTGATTAAACAAATTAGTACATATTTTAAAAAATATAAGACTACTCAAGATATGATAAGTATCCAAGATCCTAAGAACCAGAATGATGCGATCCAGAGAAGTATAACTTGTAGCTAACATCAAAGTAATGCCAAAGCTTCAATAGATCTTTTGAAAAAAAATGGCAAATTTTCATAAAGCTGTGTAAAACAATAATATATAATATACCTGTTATGAACGTGTTTCATCGACATCGCCACATAATCACCTGCAACCAAAGAGTAAGGCAGCTTGGGGGTTCGAGGGAACGTCTCCGATGCCTAAGCTAGTGACCGAAAATAACTCTCTAATACCAAAGAATCAGATGCCTTTTACGTACCTGAATTCTCCTCTTATATAGAGCTTTTGAACTTTTATATTGCTTAAATGATAACAGACATCTATTATTCAAATTCAAACTTGGAGATGAGGGTTCATCCTTTAATGAATTTGAGTGATAACCGTTCTTATCTTTTATCTTTGTTGGGTGGTCGAGTCGATATTGGCAGTGGGTTGGGCCCTCTCGGTATTGATTGGGCTATTTAGTAATGGGGCAAACTACAGGAATAAGCAAAGGCCTAGGCCCGTGTGGTGCTAATAGGTCGGGATGTTCTCTCCAGTTATCCAGTGAAGTCTCATTACGCATGGCATGATGGAACTTGAATTCGTGCTCAGTTTCACTTTCCAAGGCATGTGTCAGCGTGCCACTTCTCCTTCACTTCCTTTGTACACCAATCCTCAACTCACCTCAACTCTTATTTAATGCTCCTTGGGTCTTGTTTTTCTCTCATCTTTTAAACTTCATTCTCTTTCACGTTTCTTGTTTAGTTTTCAGAGTTCTTGCTTACCGTTTTGGACGATCATTCCTCTTTTTCTCTTGCGACTTATCTCCTTCATTCATGGCTTCTTCTTCTTCCTCTTCCAAAGGCAAGACTGTGGTTTCTGCTCGCTGCTCTTCAACACCCCACGACTCCTCTCCTCGAATCATTGTTACTCTTCCGGCATCTATATTCTTGGGTTCTCGATGGTCTTCAACTGTTTTTTCTTACTAACTGGAAAATGCTCGAAACAACTTCAATATTCTCGATTCTGTTGTTTTGAAGGTACCCATTCCAAACCAGAAAGCTATTGATGCAAAAAGTATGGCTGTTTTTGTTGCCCTTTACTTTGCCATGCTTACTATGGGGCTTCGATTGCCCCGTGCGACCAGTTCGCAACGATTTAGACATCCTAGGTCTCGCCCCTGCTCAGTTGGTGCCTAACACCTGGAGAATCTTAATGGCTTGTTGTGTTTTGTGGCGAAGGGTATTGGAAACAGTGGGCGATGAGTACCCAGACCTAACAGCCAATGAATTTTTGTCCCTACATGGGTTTAGGCGTTTCGAGGGGAACCTTTGTAGTTTTAAATCTCGTAGCAAACTAGTTGAATTAGAGCACAAGTATTCACAAGCAAAAAATTGGACCAACAAATTCTTCTTGCTCATTGGCACGGGTTGGGAATTTCCCGCTGATGAAGCTCTTAGTCAGGAATTTCCTATAAGGGCATGCTGGTCTCTTGTTCCTAATGGGGATGATTTCAAGATTATTCTTTCCCCACGTGAGGAGGCTCGTGTGAAGTTAGTAGATGCTTGGGCCCAGGCTCATTCGAACTTATGATTTTCGAACGTGCTTGTGACCCCTAGCAACATTGAAAAGTTCCTAATGGTTTCCAGTCGGACCCATATATCAAGACGTAAGTTTTTGAGTGCCCCCTGCCGACGGGCGATTGAAAGAGGAAAAACCGCCCTGGTGCAGATGGCCCAAAGAAGAGAAAACTCAAGAGAGCTCGGGTTTTGCCTCGTTCAAATGAGTCTATCTCATCAAAATGTGACTCCTTGCCCCCTCCTGCGCTGAGTGGAGGTATTAAGCTAGCTCTTCTTCAGGAGCAACCGAGCTAAACGAAGCCTTAGGCGAGTGGGAGCACCAAGTTGGCGGCTCCTCGGGAGAAACTAAGTAAACTGACTACTTTTGTGGCGCCGTCAACTCTTTCATTGGATGACGTGACGTATTTAGCCGAAGAAGACCTTGAGGCCATAATTTATGCAGAAGCTATTGTTGCGGCTGTTGCTCTGCCTTCGACCAGATCGGTGGATGATTTGCCAAAGAAAGGCGACGACTGCCCTTTGGGGGAGGATGACTTCGTCCTTTTGAATCTTGACTTGCTAGTGCCCCCCATCCATTCAAATGAGGAAATTATGGGGCTAATTTCCCGCTGATGAAGCAACTAGTGAAACACATCCATAACAGCTGACGCCGTCTGTAGAAATTTATGGGGCTAATTTCTTTGAATTTCCAAACTCATGATTGGATGGCCTTTGTGCCCTTAAACAAAGATATGCACACTTCATTTTGATGATTTATTACGTGCAAAAATGTGCTTGAAGAAAGTGTAGATCTCATTACATGCCTTAGAGCAACAACAGAATCCAGAAAATAGCCAGCAGCTTCAAGAAACAAAACAAACCCCACTGGCCACTACAACAACTAATAACCCAACAAGAATATGAAGCATTAAACAAATAAAAGGTTTTAAAAACCACCATTGCCTGCATGATAGTGGTTATAAGGACATCAATGCCCCGCATTACTGCATATTATCACATTATCAATTGATAGGTCATTACGAAATTAAAATTAACTAGCTTACACTAATACATAAAACTTTAAAGTATCCTCACCCCTATCACTTCAAATTTGAGTTATGGCCCTCATATACAGATGAGCACTAAAACTCATGACTTTTCGCACTAATTTGAGGCGTATAAAACAAACAGTTTTAAAGTATTCTTACCCCCATCACTTCAAAGGAACAACAACAAATGAAAAGGATGTCGAATCTTATTATAACACTGGAATTTTATATAATTACAATTTTCAATCAAGCATTTACATTAAAAAAAAAAAACCCATTATATATTAAATGCAAAAACATAGAAAGATTGGAAAACGAACCATCTTGGAGTCGTCAAAAGTAGATCTCTAGGCTAACAGTGAAGCTAGTCCTCACTCGACTAAACTCGCAAAAGAACACAGATCAAACATATGCTATGCTGCTTTTATAAAATCAGTAGGTGACACAGAACAAAACAGACCCAAATAATAATAATAAAAAAACCCACGTTTAAAAACAAAGAGAGCAAATCTAGCAAACGAACTGCATATACTTATGTCCAAAACAAATTTGTTCAAAGATGAGCACCACTAATCATTTCCCACATGGTCAGAGATCACCATAAAAGACATTGTCAAAAAACACATATTTGGAAGTGTAAAGCTAGGGTTTCAGCGAGACTTTCTAAAGAAGGAAAAACGAACCTTCGATTGTTAAGAAGGGATTTCCCAGTCTCTAGTCCCAATCTTCATAAAAGCTCCCACTCGTTCCTAGTCAGTCTCTTCGAGAGAAGAAACTTCGTCTTTAGATCCAACCTCTTGATCTCGGTGTGGGTTTCCTCCTCCATTGAATGCTATTATAGATCGAAACAACAGTGTAGGGGGATGGCTTTTGAATTTTACGGATTGTGTATTGAAGTTTCTGTAGATCAAAAACTTAAGAGGGTAATGCTAGGGTTTCGGACAACAGTGGTGATGTATGTAGGGGGATGGCTTATTGGGCATGGCTTTTGAATCTTACGGATTGTGTATTGTTGTTGTTGTAGATTAAAAGTTTAGAAGTTGGAAGGGTAACTAGGGTTTCCAAAGAGAGAGAGCACAGGGGCCGAGTAATACTAATACACTTTGTCCATTTTTATATAAAAGCGGGTACCGGGTTTAAAATCTGGAATCTGGATTCGGATTGAGTAAATCCAAATTTTGCAACGCAATTCCCAACTTGGAAACCGAAACAGAAACTCGATTATTCGGGTTACAGACTGGGTAGTAAACGACGAATGCCAATATATTACAAACTACAAAGAAGCGGAAAATACAGTAAGTGCGGCTAAACTCATGTCTCTCGCTAGCTGCTGAAGTAAATGAGAGGTGGCATGCACGAGAGGCCAACAGATGATACGTAAAGACGAGTACGTACTTTCTTTTGGGGCTTTGTGGGTAGTTGCCGCTCTCCTTATCTCGGAGTACTGTAATTAGCATATATAGGTCATGTTTCTCGCAGTGGATAAGACGATGTCAATTTGTTCGTACGTGAAAATTTAATTAGTAACGTACGCTAACTAAAGCAAGTTGCAGCCAAAGAAAATAAAAATAAAAGCACAATGAATTAGAAGGGCAACTTTATTGTATGAAAGTAAAGAGTGAATTAGGTCACTTGAGGTGCATATATAATGCGCCCGCCTTAGACTTATCAGAGAATGCCAGCTGGTGGGAAATACCGTGATTCTCCACGGCTAGCTAGCGTAGCGTAGCTTAGCTGCGTACGTTCAAGGGAATATTAATTAACGAGAAATGTTTCTTAAAAATAAATTTATAAATTAAGGTGATAAGTTGAATTATAAAATTATTTTAATTATAAAATAAATTTAACATATTATATAAAATTAAATTAATTTTTATTTTTATTTTTATGAAATTTTTTTATTACAATAACACTTATCTTAATTAATTAAGAAGTATTACAAATATAAAAATTATAAAAATAAATTTATAAATTGATATAATTTTATATTATATATTAGATGAATTTTAAAATAAAAATCATAGTATCAACATACAACATCTAGCTACTCAGTTTTAAGTTTTAATGTTATATAATTCTTTTATGATTAAAGAATTTGAGAAACGAGCTGTGAGAAGGGTAGAATAGGGAAAAAAAAGATTGCATGAGGAACTCGGGAATAGGGGCCAAAACAAGACGACGCTTGGCGTGAGGGTGCAACCATTTATTACCAAATGTTCACCGTCCTAAGCCCCAACTCCAGTCTCCTACTTTAGTAAGGAGGAAAAAGGGTGCAGATCATATTAATCTAAATTTAGATTTTCTGTGCTAAGCAGCTTTTGTAGAAGATAGAAATCCATGAAGAAGACAAGATCAAGTTCCCTAGAGCTCTCGAATATTGATCGGGGAATCGAAGTAGTAGATATGGGGGGTGTTAGCAAAAAGTGGTGTGGGTTTTGTTGTTCATCATCAGCATCATCATCTTCTGTCAAACTTTTGATGTTTATGGTGGTGCCTTTGATAGTGTTATCTGGGTCTTTTTCTGTATTGGGTCCATTAACCTCCAATTGGGTTGTCTTGTCAAACTACCCCTGGCTATGGGGCTCTCCTACTACTCCTTCTTCCCCTGTTTCATCAGAAAAAGAAAGCAAAAAACGTTTGGATTTTCCGTCACAGGTGGTGGTGGTAGAAGTTCACAGTATGGAAGAAGCTATCTCCGATGATTCCATGCTAAATCGGTCGTCTACTCCTCCACACGCTATAGAATCTATACATGTACAACCTGTAAGAACTCTTGCTTTTCTGCCTGCAGGTTTGTTTGCCATTTCTGGCTTCGATCCATTCTTGCATGCCAATTTTTTTTCCTTTTAATTTTGTTTGAGGATTATACCAAGCAGCATATTTTCCAAATTCAAACTTGTTTCTTTAATTCGTAATGTAATAGACCCCGGTGCAAAGCTTTATTTTTTATTGAAAGAAAAACCTATATGTTATAATCTGAGTTACCCAGTGCAAAGTTTTATCCTTCTTTTTTTTTTGGCCAAAAAGCTTGATGGTATTGCTTGAAGGTATAAGAACTTGTAAGACAAAAGTACCACGTTGCCTTGAACTTGCATGTCTAATACTTTCCTTAATGTTTGTGTCCTTCCGATTTATTTATTCCCTTTCGGGAAAAGTTTCAATTTTTTTAAACTGGAACTTGATTAAATACCTTTAAACTTGAATACTACGAAAGGCCCCATGTACCCCATCCTGTTCTTGTATGATGTAACATATTGATTTAAGTAAAATAGTAAATATAATTATTATAGGGGCTTTTTTTTTTTTACGGATCTCGCCCTTCATCTTAGAGCCCTGGACATTTTTTGGGTTTTTTTTTTTTTTAAAAGGAAGGAGTTATCATAATTTGAATAGTTTTCATTTCATTTTATTAATTTCTTAGTGAGTTTAATTAACCACGAATTAGTTCAACAGAATGATATTAAGGAAGGCACGCGCAATGTTTCCATGAGTGGACACAGTAGCATTGTTCCTCCAACGAACGAATCTCATGTCCCAATGATGAAAGCCCGGAGAGATTACACCGAGTTAGATAGACTTGAAGCTGGCCTTAGTAGAGCTCGAGCTGCGATCAAGGAAGCTAAACATGGAAACCAAAATCAAGATCCTGATTATGCCCCGGTCGGTCCGATGTATAGGCGTGCCAATGCCTTTTACAGGTACCCGGCCATGTAATTAAGGTTTACTATATTAGACATGTTACATTTGTGGCAATCCCGGTGAAAAACCGACTGTGTTCCACCTTTCTTGATGTTTCAATCACCATTAGGATAAGTCTCATTCCATGGGACCTTGAAGTTATAAGAGCTTATATATTGCTGCATCATATATATATATATAGTTTTGCTCCCTAAGGCAGTAACGCCTCTGCAATCCCTACAGGAGCTATCTCGAAATGGAAAAGCAATTCAAGATCTTTGTGTATGAAGAAGGGCAACCCCCATTGTTTCATAATGGTCCTTGCAAGAGCATATACTCCACCGAAGGGTATTTCATCCATGGGATTGAGATGAATGAGCAGTTCAGAACCCGGGATCCTGACAAAGCACACGTTTTTCTCCTTCCCTTCAGTGTGACAATGCTGGTCCGATATGTCTATGTGCGTGACTCGCATGATTTTAGTCCCATTAAACAGACTGTTACAGATTATGTCAATCTTGTTGCAAGAAATTACCCCTATTGGAATCGAAGCCTAGCATCTGATCATTTTATGCTTTCTTGCCATGATTGGGTAAGTGCGTGTCGTGCTTTATTTACGTTCGTAACGCAGCTTCTAATTGAATTGTTACAAAATTTATCTTGCTTTCTGTTCAAGTAAAAGTTGATAAATAGTTCTTAATTCAGAGTTTGTTCTTTGGGTTCAGGGGCCAGAAACTTCCCGTTCCACTCCTCGCCTCCACAAAAACTCGATCAGAGTTCTTTGCAATGCTAATACATCTGAGGGATTCAACCCCACTAAGGACGTGTCATTCCCAGAAATCAATCTCCAAACCGGTTCAATACAAGGATTTATCGGCGGGCCATCCCCATCTCGTAGGCCGATCTTGGCTTTCTTTGCTGGAGGTCTACATGGCCCGATTAGACCGGTCCTTTTAGAGCACTGGGAGAACAAAGACGAAGATATAAGGGTGCATAGGTACCTTCCAAAAGGCATATCCTACTATGACATGATGAGAAAGAGCAAATATTGTATCTGCCCAAGTGGGTACGAAGTTGCAAGCCCAAGAGTTGTGGAGGCCATATACGCAGGTTGTGTTCCTGTTCTGATTTCAGACCACTATGTTCCACCATTTAGTGATGTTTTGAATTGGAAGTCCTTCTCTGTTGAGGTTCCGGTTAAGGATGTTCCAAACTTGAAGAAGATTCTGATGGACATTTCCCCAAGGCAACATATAAGAATGCAAAGGAGGGTGGTACAGGTGAGGAGGCATTTTGAGGTTCATTATCCGCCTAGGCGATTTGACGTCTTCCACATGATCCTCCATTCTGTCTGGCTTAGAAGACTCAATGTTCGGGTCCGAAATGATGCTTGATGTGTTGTGACTAGTTTATGGATGGATCATCAGCTTGCTTGAATGATTTCCTAATGGCTATAATTAAGCATCATCAAGAATTCCCATGATCATAATAAGCACCAAGGGCCGTGTTAGTAGGTAGTTGACGACAGTACTGCTAGAAGCTTTTGCCTTCACTGATAAATAACAAGAAGAAATATTGTATATTTTTAATTCATTAATCAACCACTCTGTGCAATGTGAATTAATAGTCATTGCGGACCTATATATGTAAGATGATGTGCATTTTGTGAATTAAGATGTTGCAAATGATGGCTTTTAGCTGGATGGTAGGTTTGTGAAACTTTAAGCTGCACGATTTAGCTGGAGTTGTATTAGCACAAACGAGAAGCAAGAAGATGAGGTTAGGAGTTGTAAAGTAGGATCAAGTGGTTCACTTGTAGGGAATGCAAGTCATGTTTAGGGTCTATTGCAATCACTTACTTGTATTTGAAACTTATTGTAATCGCTTCTGTTTATTCCTTGTAGTGTTCAAAACTTGGTGTATTGAAATTTTCATCGTGTTAAACTCTCTTTGTTGTGGGCTAAGCATGATAAACTAGTTTGTAGGATTAAGTCGGAGCAATTGGTCCAAGGGAGATAGCTTGCTTAGCTATGGGTTTGAGAAGCTCGATCCATTCGGTGCGTGTGTGTGTGTTATGTGGTCGCATAGTGACAGATCACTTCCTAGGCCCAATGCAAAAGGCCAGGCTGCTCTATGCGGCCGAACCATTCTAGAGGGTGCGAGGCGCTCAATGAATTTCGTTAACGGCCTCTCGCCTCGCTGATTAAGCAGAGAGAGACTCACGTGGGCTTTCTAGGGATGACAACCTCAACTACTGCTCACCTTCGAGTCTTGGGTCGACGCTATTGTATCGAAGTCCTATAGTGCAATTTCATTCATCGATAAGCCCATGGGAATTAATTGTGGGTTCTTATCAGCCGCCCGCAATACATGGTGAGAATTACTGCCGAACAAGACCTTTTTTTTAAGAAGACGACGATACCCAATTTTATTGATAATCTTCATTTATGGTGGAGAAATATCGTAATTACATCTGGACAGCTGAGGATTATAAATAATCATAAAATCCAAACTCAGCCATCAAAATAAAATATAAAACCAACTAAACACTATATGAGACATTAAAATAAGAATAATGCTACTATCTATTTTGCCATCTCATTTTGACCGTTAATGCATTTATTATTTTTTAAAAAAATTTCTTTTACTTACTAATTAAAGAAGTGACTATTAATATTTTTTATTTTTTTAAAAATGTTAAAAAATATGAATAAGAAAAATTTTAAAAATGAATTTTGCCAAAAACACGTCTAGCGGTCACTACTGGGCGGCACCCTAGTAGCACTCTTAAAATAAGCATATAAATCAAAACAAACCAAAATACATATCGTAATAAAACCACTAAAGCTAAATAAATCTATTATCTACGACGAATTACGTGTAAACCAGCTTGATCCATTCGAATGGCCCCTAGAATGTCTTTTGGAAGGCTATTTTTATTCTCAACGAACGCCTCTTTACCACTAGTGCCCAGCTTGGCTAATATGTTTGCAACATGATTCGTTTCCCTAAACGAATGATAGATCCTTACCACCATCGAGCAAGCCTTCAACTTTACTTCATTCCAGTACGTCTGACTCCTCCAAGGGACTTGTCCACCCTTTTCCGACCAATTAAACACAAGCTTAGAATCAATTTCAACTTGTATATAAGTTATATTCATTTGTGCATAGAAATTAAGACCATTCGAGAGGGCTCGAATTTCAACAATATTTTTGGAACTTATACCATAATATTTGGTAAAAGCAAATGTCATGTGACCCTCCATATCTCTCAGGATTCCTCCACCTCTTATTTTTCAAGATATTTCGGAGGCTACTCTCATCAACGTTAAACTTACCAAAATCTTACAAAGGACGCATCCATTTTAAGATGTGAAATTTCTTTTCCTTGATAGGCATTGCCCTTAGGCCTAATTGTTGTAAAATCACACCATTAAACACTTGAATGGTTTATTCGTTGTAACGTGTATAAGTAGCTTATTCATTAGGGGTGGGTAGCGGGTACCTGCCACCAGCTGCACCGCCCCGTTCACCTTGCCCACATGAAAGGGGCATTGATGAGGGTGGCGATGGAGGGGGCTCAACCCTGCTCCGTTAATCCCCCGCCCCACTCCCACATGTTTAAGGCCAACCAAACCCTCCCCCCACCCTCCCACCCCCCCACCCCCCCAAACTCAGTTTCCCAAACTGTATCGATCTCTCTCGTCCCAAACTCTCTCGATCTCTCTCATCTTGATCTCTCTCAATTTCGTTTGCTATGAAAGTAACAGATGTCGGCAAAGGGGACTCGATTGGGTTTGTTGTAACAGATGTCGCTGAGAGGAATCGATTTCATTTGTCACGAAAGTAACAAACGCTGAGGTAGATGAGTCTTTCTTGATTTGGATTTGTTCATTGTTGTAAAAGACACCGAGAAAAATAAATCTCTCTTAATCTAAGTTTATAACTTGTTCTAGTATTTGAATTTGTTATAATCAATTAGAGGAGCCGAAGAAGTAGTAGCGTGGAACAGATGGATAGAAGTCCATCCTGGCACCCCATGCAATGGACGGGATATCCGTCCCCAAATGGATAGAGGTAGATTATAGGAAAAAAAATTCTCACCCCTACTCATGCCGCGGGGGGGACCTACCCGCCCGGCGGCCTATTAATCATGGACTAGAAAAAGAGAATTAATCAGCCGTTTCTTTGTGAATTGACTATACCGCACGTTTACTAGGGATGAGTATAGTCACGGGCCATTTCTGCTCATGGTGACATGACCATTATGAATCGACCATCAAACAAAAGATGCTGCAGCATGCGTGGTTGTTTCTTTCGAATTTTGATCCGTCTAAATAATGCAGTTACAAATTTTAAATAAATAAATAAAAATAATAGATCTTATTAATTAAAAAATAATTTTTTTATAACTATCTTAAGTGGTCTGTTTTTCTACAAATGCTCATACGAAACGAATCTATTTAGTATTTATTCCGCAATTAGTATTAATGGACTAGTATGCGGGTGATTGGCTGACACGTACATCTTGTTGTTTTCGAAAATGCTGGAGCTCCCGCTGGGTTTCCGCTGGAGCTCTAGTATATTTTATATGTGTATTTTTTAATTTTTTTTTTATATAGATATTTTTAATATTTTTTAATATTTTTAAAAAATAAAAAAATTTATAATATTATTAAATAATATTTTCTTAATCAATAAGTAAAATAAAAAATATATTTTTAATATTTTTTATTTTACTTCATAATTAAGGAAATATTTTTTAATAATTTTTTTTTACTTCTTAATTAAGAAAGTGTTTTTAATAATATTTTATATTTATTTTATATTTTAAAAATATTAAAAAAATTTATATAAAAAATAATTTAAAAAAAAAATACAAACAAATCATACTACAGTCCCCAGTAGGGGTGTAAATTTAAACCGGAAAACCGGTCCGGACCGGACCGAACCGGACCGGTTGGTCCGGTTTTGAACCGGTTCGGTCCGGAACCGGTTCCTATTTTATGAAAACCGGCCGGTTCCGGTCCGGTTCCGGTTCCGTAGTTTTTGGGACCGGACCGGACCGAACCGGACCGGTTGGAAAAAAAAAATATAAAAATTAATTTATATATTATACAAAATATTTATATATATAATATATAATTATATGTTAAATTTTTATATATAATATATATAATTATATATCATATATGAAAAAATTTTATATTATAATTTATAAATAATAACATAAAATGTTAATCTTAAATATGAACATTTGTAATTTATTTGATCATATGTTATTAATATAATTATATATAAGATAATGTTGTTATAATTTATAAAATAAAAGTTTAATCTTAAAGATAAAAATTTAATTGATCATATGCTTTAAGCATAATATATATATTAAATTTTTAATAATATTTTATAATAAGAATTAACACTTTATTATATGTTTTTTACATTTAAAAAAAACCGGAAAACCGGACCGGACCGGACCGGAAACCGGTAAAACCGGAAGTACCGGTTTAGGAGGGTAATCGGGGCGTAATCGGTTTTGAAAAATACAAAACCGGTATATACCGGTTCGGTCCTAGATTTTATCCAAAACCGGACCGGACCGGACCGATTACACCCCTAGTCCCCAGCGGTAGCTTCCAGCGGAAGCCCCCAGCGGGGGCTGTAGCACTATCCTTCTGTATATAAGCACAACAAATTTTAAATAGCTAGCTCCCTCTTAAACTTGTCACATCGATCCGTAGATTGACTCCAAAAATGGAGGGCCATAAATATTTGATAATCTCGTGTCGTGATGATGAATAATTATCCGGTCACGTGGTCCTGGGTTCTGGCCACTTGCTTTTATTCATCCGAACCTAATAGTGCATGTGCAGGTCTGCCATGCTAGCTGACACTAGTACTGTTCTTCTTTGTTTTTTAGTGATTGAATATTTAATTAATGAATTTATAATAAGATGCTTCTTGAAAAACATATTAAACGAGTCATGAGATGGCCTGGCCGGGGATCAATCAACCAATTAAACCTGTCATTGACTCGCATAACCATTTAATTTATCACCACGTCATCACAAACTCCTTCCAGTTTAATCAGTTACTGTTTGCATTAATTTTATAAAGAGTAATTTTACATATAATAATATAATATATAAATATTATAAAATCGTTTTAAAAAAAAATAAGATTTATTATTAAAAAATTAATTTTTTTATATTAATCTCGTATTTAATACGATATTTACATATTTATAACTATAAATATATATATTTTTTTACGAATATATGCAACTTGTTCAATTGCGGGGGCCACATCGAATCCGATGTAACCTATGTTTGAAGATGTTTTTTTGTTTTTTTTATCAAGAATTTGATGGCAGGCCGGATTAATTAGGATATTGTCCAGACTCATGCATGTCTTCCTTTTCTATTCTCCTAATTGTGTTGATTGGTACTTCAAAATAAAATAAAATAAAATAATTGTGTTGATTGGTGGCAGACCAGTGTCTTCATTATTGTTCGCTAATGATCAGGTAGCGTTTGGTATCATTCTAGAAATGTTGTAGGTATAAAAAGATTTTATTAAAATAAATTTAATATATAATTAAATTATAATATTATTTTTGTTATAAAATAAATCTAATATATCTTATAAACTTATATTAATTTATAAAATTATATTTTTAAGACGGTAACACCCTTCATTGTTAATTAAGCATATTATATCATTGGATGCATGAAACACGTGATGACGTGAAGTCATGAAAAGAAGTGTCTTTTTTGCTTTGATAAACATTCAGAACGCACGATGATATTCGTACAGCTGTACAACACTTCTAAGTATTTGACCCATGTTTTAACATTGTTTTTGTTTTGGCTTATTATTGCTGTAAAGTGGCCTGAGTGCAAGGAAAAAGGAAGGCATTCTTGTTTATTTGGGATCTTGAATTTACTGATGATGTAGTTGAATTTACTGATGATGTAGCAGTGATCGATGGAGAAAAATCTCATCGCCATTTTCTAACTTTTGCCAAGTACGTACTTTGGGTGACTTTTTTGGAGAATCTCTCATGTATAGGCAATAGTTACGGGCAAATTAATTAAGACTATTATTTTTACCGGACATCATGACTAATTTGGTCCCTCTCTCACTAGTTTATCAGATTCCCGTTATTTACGGCCACTTGTTGTACGGTCAAGTGGTGAAACACCATGTCGCTCTTTACTATGTCTGGAGGACTGGTGGAGGAGAAGTAGAGAAGTCCGTGCCTATCTCTGATTCCAGTTATCAGAAATAGGAGGTTGGGAGTTCCAAATCGTCACTGTAAGGTAAGGATTGAGGAGGAATAGAGAATTTGGAAGAGGTGTGGGATCGATTGTAACTGAATGAGGTTGAAAATGCTCCAATAGAGATCAATCTGGGAGAGGAGATGAGATTGAAGGGGAAGAGAAGTTTGGTGGGGAAAATCATTTCTGACTGGGTGATAAGCAAAGAAGTGGTTCGGAGGACAATGGAAAGGATCTGGAGGGTGGGTAAGCCTTTGGAGTTCAATGAATTCCGGCCAAACAGCTTCATCATAACCTTTGCAACCCCGAGAGATAAGAACAGAGTGCTGGGAGGCAAACCCTGGCTATTTGACAATTCTTTGTTCGTATTAAAGTTGTTTGACGGAATCACATAACCACACAAGATGCGATTCAACTATGAGGAACTCTGGTACATATGCACAATCTACCCCTAGCATGTATGAACAAAAGCATAGGAGAACGGATTGGGGGTACTATTGGGAAGGTTGTGGAGGTGGATGTTAGGGAAGATGGTTTGGGATGGGGAAGTTTCCTGAGGGTGAGAGTTGAATGTGATCTACGCAAAGTGATGGCCCGAGGTAGGACCTTGAACCTTCAAGGGAAGAATATGTGGGTGTCATTTACATACGAGAAGCTCCCGAGGATGTGTTTTAGATGTGATCATATTCTTCACTCACCACAAGGCTGTACAGGTGAAGCAACTGAAGCTGGGGGTCAATTTGGCCCTTGGTTGAGGGCGAGTCAGTTTAAATTTAAAAGATCTGAAGGATCGAAGGTGAGGATGGAAGCGGAATCTATTGGTGATGATAGTCAGGAGGAGACGCATTCTGTTACCGAGAAGGAGGTGAGATTAAATCGGGAGATCTCGAGGAAAACGGAGGGGGGGGACTCAGGAGTAGAGGCCGTAAATGAGGATTCCCAAGGTGTGGTAGAAGGGGAGAATTCGAATAAGGAAAAAAATGAAAACCAGGATGCGGTTTTGATAATCATTAAGGGGGAGGCTTTGGGAATAGAGGAAGGGATGGGGAGCCAATTCGTAGGTGGTGTCACGATGGGGATCCAATCTGCCAAGGGTGATCTTGCAAACCATCCAAAAGAAAGAACACTGAGACGTGGACAATGGAAAAGAGGGCAGGGGAAAAGATGAATTCAGGTGAGTCCCCTAACTTGAATCTGGGAATAAAAAGATTGATAGATGAGATTGAGGATGGGGGAGAAAAGAATGAAAAAATTAGTAAACTGAGAAAGGAAGAAGGGGTAGATGCTATGGATACAGAAACTGAGTTGGCAGTGGCTGCTAGGCAGTCCCGCCAATCCCCATGAGTCTACTTAGTTGGAACTGCCGAGGGCTTGGGAACCCTCGGACAGTTCAGGACCTCCATATGTTGGTGGAGGAAAAGAAACCTAGTTTGGTTTTTCTTATTGAAACCAAACTCAGAACAGGAGAGATGGAAAGTGTAAAGAGGAAGTTGAAATTTGAAAGATGTTTTGTGGTAGATCCAATAGGAAGGAAAGGGGGTCTAGCTCTTTTATGGAGAAGGGTGGAGGAGGTGGAGATTCACAATTAATCACAGAGGCATATTAGTGCCTGCGTAAATGTAGAAGAACTGAATGTGAAATGGTTGATGACTGGTTTCTATGGCCAACATAAGACATGTAGAAGGAATGAGTCTTGGAGTTTGCTAAGCAGGTTGGGTCCAAAAGAACAGGTAGCTTGGTGTGTTATTGGGGATTTCAATGAAATTCTTGCCCAATCAGAAAAAGTAGGTGGAAAACAAAGGGAGGAATGGCAAATGACTCAGTTCATAGATGCTCTGGTGGAAAATGACTTGGTTGACTTGGGGTGTAGAGGGGATTTTTTCACATGGAGCAATAAACACTCTGAAAGCACTTTTACAAAAGAAAGATTGGACAGAGGGGTGGCAAACTCACAATGGTTGAAGTGTTTCAAAGGGGCTGAGGTGGAGGTATTAACAGGGAGATATTCTGACCATAGGCCTCTTTTCTTATCCATGAAGGAACTTTCCACCCAGAATAGAAGAAAACAATTCCTATTTAGATTTGAAGCTAGCTGATAAGAGATGAGGGGTGTGAGAGCTTAATCGAGAAGGAGTGGTCGGGGCATAGGCCATCAACAGATCCTATTAAAAGAGTCCAGGGGTTACTGAAGTGCTGTAGTGGGGCTCTTTCGGGTTGGAGTAGGAGCATGAAGAGGAATATGTTTAAAGTAATAAAAGACAAAATAGAAGAAATTAAAGCTCTTCAACAGAGGGAGGGCCCTCACAACTCTGAGATGATTAAGCAACTTTAAGTGGAGGTTGGGGACCTGATGGAGAAGGAGGATCTGAAGTGGAAACAGATGGCTAAACGTAACTGGTACCAGTTGGGGGACCAAAACACGAAATTTTTTCACGCATGTGCTACCTAAAGGAAAATGAAGAACCGTATCTAGTCTGTGATTGATTCAGAATTGAATGAGAGGTCTGACCCTGAAGGAATCACTGTAGCCTTAGTGAATCATTTCATGGGAATCTTTACATCAAGCAATCCTTCAAGGAAGGGAATAACAGAGTGTTTAAAAACTGTCCAAGCAAAAGTGACTGACGAGATGAATACAAAACTGTTAAGAGATTTTACTAGAGAGGAGGTAGAGAGGTCTATGTTTCAAATAGGCCCTTTATAATCCCCCGGACTAGACAGGTATGGAGCTTGCTTTTACCAAAGCTATTGGAGCATAGTGGGAGATGAAGTGTGCAGTGCAGTGTTGAGCTACCTGAAAGGTGGGAGTATGGAGGCATCTCTAAACTGCACATATATAGCCCTAATCCCAAAGACAAAGAACCCCATCTCAGTAAGTGATTATAGGCCTATTAGCCTTTGTAATGTCTTTTACAAGATAATTGTAAAAACATTGGCTAATAAGTTGAAAACTATTTTAAATGAGATCATTTATACTAACCAGAGTGCTTTTATTTCTGGAAGAATCATTACAGACAATGTTATGGTGGCTTATAAAGCTCTCCACTCAATCAAGATAGGAAAAAAAGGTAAAGTTGGTTACATGGCCATTAAGGTGGATATGTCGAAAGCCTATGATCGGGTGGAATGGCCTTTTCTAGAGGCTATTATGTTAAAGATGAGTTTTGACAAAAAATTGGTTGCTTTGATAATGGGATGCGTTACTACAGTATCCTATGCTTTTCTAGTAAATGGAAACCCGAGTATGTGGAGCACTCCATCAAAGGGACTAAGACAGGGGGACCCTTTATCCCCTATCTATTTTTGTTGTGTGCTAAAGGTTTTAGTTCCCTTATCAATCAAGCAGGAATTGATGGGGTTATTAAGGGGGTCAATGTGGTGAGAGGAGGACTAAGAATTTCCCATCTGTTATTTGCTGACGACTGTGTTATATTTAGGAGGGCAAATATGGAGGAATGGAAGAGAATTAGTAACATTCTAGGTGTTTATGAGGAAACTTTAGGGCAATGTTTAAACAGAAGCAAAACTGCCATTTTCTTCAGTTCTAATGTAAAAAATGTTGATAAGTAATTGATCCTAAATGAAGTGGGAGCTAGTAGCAGCAGCAATTATGAGAAGTATTTGGGTTTACCCATCATGGTGGGAAGATCTAAATATAAAGCTTTCAGAGGAATTAAGGAGATAGTGTGGAAGAAGATTAATTGTTGGAGAAACCAATTTCTTTCCTTTCCTGGTAAGGAAGTGCTTTTAAAGGCAGTGGTGCAAGCTATACCTACTTATCATATGAGTGCGTTTAAAATTCTGATGAGATTGTGTAAGGAAATGTCTGCAATGATGGCCCGATTCTGGTGGGGACATAAGCAAAATGATCGTAAGATTCATTGGAGGAGTTGGGATAAGAGGGGGGTGACAAAAGAAAAAGGGGGTTTGGGTTTTAGAAATCTGGAGAGTTTCAACAAAGCACTCTTAGCAAAGCAGTGCTGGAAAATCCTCTCTAATCCATCTTCGTTGGCAGGTAAAGTTCTAAAGGAGAAGTATTTCAAGACATCTGACTTGTTATTGTCGAAGTTGGGTTCTAGACCCTCACTTATTTGGAGAAGTTTATGGGGTTCCCTTGAGCTATTAAAGGAGAGCCTGATTTGGAGAGTGGGCAACGGACAAAGCATTAGTATATGGGGGGATAGTTGGATCCCAAAGGCCTTTACTTTTCACATTCAATCTCCAGTGCAGATACTGAACATATCCTCAAAAGTGATAGAGCTTATAGATGAGAAGAATAAATGTTGGAAGAAAACTCTAGTTAAGGAAATCTTTGTTGAAGAAAAGGCTGAGATAATTTGTTCCATCCCCATTAGTCTTACCGGTCTACAAGATAAAAGGATTTGGGCTCACACCAAGAAGAGGACTTTGCACATATCTGGAAGAACCTAGTAAATTCTATCCTAGTTGAGGAGTTAGAAGCTGTTGCAGTTACCTTGAGGAGCTTGTGGATGCGCAGAAACAAATATATTTTTTAGCACTCATTTGATAGTCCAAAACTACTGGTACAGTCTGCAAGAATGATGGTAGAGGAGTTTAAGGAAGCTCAAGGCAAGTCTTTAAGAGTAAAGCAGTCTACGAGGGGAAAGAGAGACCAAACCAGATGGCGGGCCCCAGGAGACAGCAGTGTCAAGTTGAACTGGGATGCTGCTATGGATTTGAAAGAAAGCCGAATGGGAGCAGGTTTGATAGTCAAAGATTCCAGAGGAGATGTGCAAGTTGCTCTGTGCATGAGTAGAGGAGGAGTTACTCACCCAATGGTAGCAGAGATTATGGCGTTGTGGAGAGCGGTGGAGCTGTGCTTGGAGCTAAATATTTCAAACGTGATTTTCGAAGGGGATGCCCAGGTAGGGGAGGAGGATTGTTCGTGGTATGGAAACTTAATCGAAGATGTCAGGAGCTATTTCGATACAAGAAACGGGTGGAAGATTCAACATGTTTTTAGAGAGGGGAACAAAGTGGCTCATGGTTTGGCAAAATATGCTCTTTCAAGAGCTGATGAATTGGTTTGGATTGAGGAATGTCCAATGGAAGTTTATAGAGAATACTCATACGATAAACTCTGTAAAGATAGTTATACTTGATGAATGAGAATATACAACCCATTTTTACAGTCAAAAAAAGTGGTGAAACACCCTGTTCACATGTTTCCTCAAAACCTTGCATAGTACTCAAGATAGTGGTGCATGCAAATAACCGCACGTTATTCATGCCAATCCTGAGCTAGCTATCGCTTCTCTTTCTCTTTAGGTTTCTTGCTGCGTGGTCGATGCATGTCATTATAATTGTCGTCTATAACTTTTCCTAACTTGTTGACTATTATTACTCGAGTTATTACTCGAGTTGTACGTCAATGTGCATTAAGGATGATGTCGATTCCCTTTTCTTTCTTTCTTTCTTTTTCTTCTTCTTTTTTTTTTTTTTAATCTTGTGTTCAAGTCACACGTACGTACGGTGATAGCTGCATGGCCTCCACCTTCATGATCAAGAGAAATAAGCATTTGATTTGCTTCATGGGCTAGTGCTAATCCATGCAGTTAGTTTGCACTCCATGTAGCTTAATTATATACATACATACATATATATATATATATATATATATATAGGTGGTAAATTTTCAAAACCTGACAATTAATTAATCCATTGCCCGACCCACTAGATCAGCATAGAACCATATAATATGCATGCATGCATGATTGCAATTTGCTGCCTTGCATGAGTAGTAATTAGTACCTGATCACACTCATGACTCAACTTGATATCTCCATGCATGCATGGCTATCGACCATCTTCTATATATATATATATATATATATATATATATATATATATATATATTATATAAAAGGCTATCTCACGTGAACAAAATATGAGGTATTTTTGGTTTTTTAATTTAGGTTTCGTTTGGAAAGTCAACTCATCTCAATTCATCATTATAACTTTTTTAAATCTCAATACAAAATATAATAAACAATTCAACTTTTTAAAATTTCAAAATAATAATAATAATAATAATAAATAATATTCTAACAATATTTTATCATCTCAACCCAGTGTAACATCTAAACGCACCCTCAATTGTATCAAGTGTCGGCAACTTTAGTCATATATTTGTCTAAATGGTTTATTTGTTTGTGTCAGCTCCCTCAAATCCTCTCTCATTGTCGGCTTTCTCCCTCCCGAGTTCTCTCTTATGTAGAACATTTGCATTTGTAGAAGTTTTATTTTATTTATTTATTTTTTGGTTTGTTTTGGTAAATTTCTAGATCTAGTAAATTTATGGATTTGTAGAAGTTTTGATTTTTTTTTTTTTTGGTAAATTTATGTTAGTTTTTTTCCCTTTATAGATCTCAACACATCTTCACATATTTGAATAGATGGTGTGCATATATCAATTTAATTTTTTTTTATATAATTTATGTTGGCCGTAATCTGAAAATATGTAGAACATTTGTGTTTGTAGAAGTTTTTTTTTTTTGGTAAATTTCTAGATCTATTATGAATTTGTCTATTATATTATGAATTTACAATATAATTTGTCTGTAGGTAAATGAAGAAAAGAAGTGGATTTTTTTTTTTCTTTTTTTGCCTAAATTTTTATTTTACTTTGATTCTATTCTTCTCTTTTTTTTCTTTTTTTTTTCCCTATAAATCTCAACAAATGTTTAACATGAAATCATCTTATAAATCTCAAATAATTTTTTAAATTGTAACCAATGGGTCTGAAATCATCAAAGCCATAAATTTTTAACAATTCTGTTAAAGTACAATTTTATTTGGGTTTGTACTCTAAATTTTTTGTAACGCGTATGTGTATATACTATTTGATGAATGCATAGAAAATTTTATATTTAACTGAGCACAAAAGGAAACGAAAGTATACCTAATTTATTCCAAAAGTTATAAACGAAACAAGGAGTGTCAACTATGCAATAGATACAGTTCCTTCGCCATAGTTAGATAGATGGAGGAAAGGGTATTCCGTTATTGGATCTTGACCCCTTACGAGATCAGACTGGTATATATCAGCACAGCTTATAACTAATCATTTAAATTCTTCTATCATGTAAATTAATTATGATATATATGATCCCTTAGTACCGAGACCAAATTAAATTTGGCTCATACGTTACGAGTGGTTATGATCATGACTAGTAATGGAGAGAATTCTTCATGTTTATAATGATTAATATTACTAACTTTGTTGGATCGATCATATATATTGATTAATGCTTATTTCTTATTACCTCAAAATTCTCCAATTTTATTACTAACTTGTCTGCTTCTATAGAGTAGTCTATGTATACGTACGTACGGCCTCATAATAGTACGATAATTAATGTGTTCCAAAGAATAGCTAGCTAACTGTACTCATGCGTTAATGTTTTCAACTACACTAGTACTGATCTAGCTTAACAATCACACACACAATATTTTTAATAGAAAAATGATAAATTGTCTACCAAATAGAGCTTATGAGTTTGCCCGTCCCGTCACGTGGTGGATAATTCAGATTTAAAAAAAAAAAAAAGGGCTGCCGTGGCAATGCCAGGCAAGCGCCGGAGATAAATTTAGAATATATTTAAAAGACATCTTAGCATCACCTTATTTTGAAAAAGTCTTTTTACAAGTAATTTTGTCTGATGTTAAATATAAAACATCCATTTGATGAAATTTACGTTATATATGTAGAAATTTAAAAAATAATATATTTTTTAAAATATCTTAAAAAATAGACAAAACATAGCCAAAAAAAAAAAAGAAGAGAATCTTTCATACACGTACGCAGAACGTTTCACGTCCACAATCCAGCTATAATAACTAATGGATCAGAAAACTTCCAAAAAAAAAAAAAACTAACGGAGAAAAGAGTGAAAATATTCATGTATATACTCAATTAAGTTGACAAATTCGAAGAAACAAATTAGAAAAAGTATAGATGATAGTGATCGATCGTAATCATAAATATTAAAAGCATGGGTCACTACCGATTACCGAGGACCATACAGCGACCTTGCAACCCATGAAAGCTATGGCCACCTACGTTATACGTACTTGGGTTTTATCTACGTACGTACAGTAACTATATATACATTAATATGATAAAAAAACATGTGATGCTTAATTTGTTTTGAACTATATTAAATGCACTTATTTATATATATAAAAGAAGTTGTGGCTGTGTTTTCAAAAAAAAAAAATTGTGGTTGTAGCCTGTCGTAGTTGTGTTTGTCATTTTCATCACTGAAAGAAGAAGATAATTATTAATTAGTGCTTTTAAGTGACGTGCGTAGTTAATTTGCAGTCTAAGCATGCAGCATTCTGAATTGAGGTTTGCTATAGAGTCCCTGCAGTACACACAATGCACACTTTACATGACTTTTTTTTTTTTTTTTTTTTTATTTGTTTAGTGCGTTTTGAATCTTTTGATTCATAACCTCTCGTTCTCTCAAACCAAAATGGCACAGCGTCTTCGCCATCATCGCCTCTACAGGACAACGCCAACGCCAACGCCGACAACTGACTCCAGGAGGTTAATGCATGAATATCACTATAAAAAAATTATTTATTCGTCATTTGTTAATTTAAATAAAATAATTATTTACAGTAAAAATAAGTCTATTTTAATTATAAATAATTTTTTTACCATAATTAAATTACCATAAAAATCTATTTTTCTTATAGTATACCAATTTGAAAATAAATTTGACGTACCAATTACACGCAGGAAAAGGAAACCTTATCTTCAACTCAATTTCAGGTTCTGTTTATGTACATATAATAAATCATAAGAACTTTTGTTTATGCAATATTAAAGAGCATTCTGGGATTCTGTTTGCTTCGTTTTTTGTGGTAACCTTTTATTTTCGTGCGTGACACGTGTAGTCCATTAATTGCTTGCGTCAGATCCTACGTACTTTGAGCAAAATCTAAAACAAGCATTATTACAGAATCACATATGATTATCTTGTATACATGATTAAAAATAAAAATAAAAATATTTTTATTAGTTATTATTTATCATTTCATGCTTTATTTTATATAAAAAATACTCCATATTTTATAAAAAAAATATCTACATATCTTATAAAAAACAACTTCACATTTTATAAAAAAATTATAAATATAAGATATAAGAATGAATAATGGTGGATGAATAGTAAATTTCTTAAAAATATCCATTTTTTTTAATTCTATAATTTTTATAACTACTAAACCCCAGTTTTTGCTCAGAAAAAACTTAACACCAATTCTAGAGGTCCTACTACTCGATCAGCACCACGAGAAGCAGTAATTGTTACCACGATGCAGTGGGTTCTATTTCTGAGATGCCCAGGCTGCCGATCGAGTGAGATCATGTACTCACCGGAAAATTTTCTGATCTTTCCGAAAGAAAAGTGATAAATATACATATTTTTTTATAAAATATTATATAATCACGTTTTCTTATTTTATATCTAAATTTCTATAAAACTAAGATGGTAATTAAAAACAGTTGTACAAAAGTTCATTTCTTTCTGGATTAATAATGATGATGATGCAGCATTGTCAGAAATAGTCATTCTATTAAATTTGTATACTCTGGTCGGTCTGGCTGTCTTCTTGTGCCCCGGACGGACCCGTGAAATTCTTTTCCTTGTTACGTTATTCTTTTTCCTTTTCGACCCCCAACTTCTTACTATGTAAGGCCTATAAACGCCGACTCTTGGGTCTCTCTCTGGTCAGTTTTATATAGCAGTAGTAATTCGTGTCGAGAAATAGTCTACGAAGTGTTGCACGTATTTATAAGAAATAAATAATTTTTTTTATTATAAAATTAATTTTTTTATGTAATGAGTTTAAGTCTATAAATTTTTTTATAGTATTAAAATTTGTCAGAAAATGAATGAGATCCACACTACTTATCTCGTAATAAAAATTAAAAAAAATACTGATATATATGTCAGAGAGTATTAAAAAATAATTTCATATTATCTATATATAATTTATAAGATTTTAGATTTATTTATAAAGAATAAACAAATAACTCTTATAAAATCAATTTGTCGAGATGAGTTATACTAATAAATTTCTTCATTTGATAAGGGGGCGTGCTCGTGATATTCATGTGTATAACTATCGGTGAAAGCAGAAAAATATATAACGTCGTTGGTTGTTTCAGGAAAAATAGAATTGTGACAATTGCTAGAGGCAGCGCCCGCCAATGGCAACGAGTGGATTCGTACTATTTCTCCTAACAGGTTTCTCTGTGGCTGTTCTCTCCGTCCTATTCATCAGCCATCCGGTCAATTCCCAAAACTCAAACCAAAACGGGTTATCATCTTCAAGCTCCAGTCTACTTTCGCACTCCGCATATGGATCCGTCATCAAAACTGTTTGGCCAGTATGTCTATATATTAGTCTCTTCGCCCTCGATTTTCATATATACAGCAAAGTACGCTTTTGCACGTATATATATATATATATATATATATATAACTGTATGTGGGCGTTTGTAATTTTATTATATGATCAGGGCACGCGGAATTATTGATATTTGCTTACTGGGCTTTCGTCTTTGGTTGCAGAAATTAAAGTTCAGTTGGAGACTTGTGTTGGCAACAGTAATAGGATTTCTGGGATCGGCTTGTGGAACCGTGGGTGGAGTGGGAGGGGGAGGCATTTTTGTTCCTATGCTTACTTTGATTGTGGGGTTTGATACCAAGTCTGCTGCTGCGCTTTCTAAATGTAATTCTCCATCCATTTCACGTCTGCTCTCATATTCTCTCTTTCTTTTGGTTTCTGTCGAATTTATTTTCCTCCTGTTATTTTAGTGGATTACTGATTTTTAAGTAGCAATTTTCTAAACGGCCTCAAAAAGGTCTTAACATAGAAATATATTAGGGGTTTAATGCGTTAAGTTACAGTAAGTAGCTAAAAAGGTGGCTGAAACTCGGGTGAAGGAAAGGGCGAGACTCAAAAGTCGGCGCATTATTTTTATTGAATTTGGATCGATTTGATGGATTTGATTTCAGAATCTATTTGATGGATTTCCTTTTGCATCTTATTTGGTCATTTTCAAATTTCTGTGCTTGGTGCTTGTACTTTTTCGCTTTTCTCACCGATTCCTATTCCTAGAAAGTAGAAACAGTTATTTTTCTTTGTTTTCTGAAAAGAAAAAGATCAATCAGCTAAATTTGCTAAAAAAATGTGCCACTTTTTTTTATCGGCCGGTGACCAATGGTTGTTTTCTTTTTCTGGTGATACATTTTGGTATTGCAATTAAGCATACTGGGAATTTGGGATTTGTTTGAAGTTGAGGCTCCTCGCATGTGGGAATGGTTGCAGGTATGATAATGGGGGCATCAGCATCCTCGGTGTGGTACAATCTAGGAGTGAGGCATCCAACAAAGGAAGTGCCGATCATAGACTACGATCTGGCTCTTCTCTTCCAGCCGATGCTTATGCTTGGCATCACTGTCGGTGTTGCGCTTAGCGTTGTCTTTCCCTACTGGCTAATTACTGTCCTCATCATTATTCTCTTCTTGGGTCTGTTAAAAATCACCAATTTCCTTTTTTTTACTGCTCCATTCACAATATTTGTAGAAAAATAGTTTTTTAATGGATTTTTTTATGTATCCCTACTGATGACAAAGTTTTAATTATCTTCTTGTTTAAAAAAAAAAATTGAGCAGGGACCTCATCAAGGTCTTTCTTCAAGGGAATCCAGATGTGGAAGGAAGAGACTGTCTTGAAGGTCAAGTTCTATATATGTTTGGTGAAATAGTACTAGTGAATACCACAACCTTTTGTATAAAAGTAGCGCATTTTGAAGTAATTATTGTTGGGAAAAAAAATTGCAGAAAGAAATGACCAATAGACAAGGAATTCATGTGGTTAATTCTCGTGGTGAACGTAAGACAGCATATTCCCAAGCTTAAATTTTTATAATGTCTAGTAAATTCTTACAAATGGATTGCAGTGAATTTTACCGTCTCGTTTTATTTATCCTATGCAGTTCTGATTGATACCGAGTATGAGCCATTGGTACCCAGAGAAGAGAAAACTCAAATGGTGAGCAAAAGTTTAGTTTCTAGTTGTTGAAGTTTCCGGGCCTTGTCCATATATGGTGAGAGTAACTAACTAAATGCTATAAATCTTTCAGCAAATAGTATGTTTCAACCTCAGGTGGAAAAGAACTTTGGTGCTACTACTTGTATGGGTTTTTTTCCTTGTCTTGCAGATCATCAAGGCAAGTATATAGTAATACCGCACTTCTCTAGATCTCTCCCTGATCTCTCAGAGATTTCATGTCTTCCTGTTCTTAAATTTATCTTGCAGAATGATGTGGAGGCTTGCAGTGCGTGGTATTGGGT
This sequence comes from Juglans regia, assembly GCF_001411555.2. NCBI lineage: Eukaryota > Viridiplantae > Streptophyta > Magnoliopsida > Fagales > Juglandaceae > Juglans > Juglans regia. The sequence goes on from NC_049903.1 coordinate 632,224, forward strand.
GCTCTTCTGCCTACAGGTAATGCACATAAATTCTGATCACCACCAACTTGATTACGTGCTTTCTTTTTTGACCTAGTCTGTTGTACGTGGGGTCGGCCTCACCAGTTTTTGGTCCCATCTGCTTCAGTTTCCAATAGCACTTGGAGTGTATGGATATGAATCCGTCAAGCTGTACATCGAACACAAGAAGAGGGTGAGAATGGGTAACACCGAATCAATTTGCGAGGCTTCCATCGGATGGACTGCCACGCACATTGCATTCTGTTCACTTTGTGGCATCTTGGGAGGCATTGTCGGGGGCTTACTCGGTTCTGGTGGCGGATTCATTCTGGGCCCGCTGCTCCTTGAGATTGGTGTCATCCCCCAGGTACTATAATCCTTGTATCCACTCCCTTAATTACCTACTTAACCTCGTATTAATCCGCAGCACTGTGAGTTTACTCTCAGATCATATAATATATATATATATATATATTTATATATATTAGGCAGGCAAGCTTTGATGAATAAATATTATTGGAGGCATTCTAAAGGTTGGAAAATTTTGTTACATTTTTTGAGGCGTAGGAAAGAAAGGAGGGGCGAAGAACAACTTTCAAACAAGTGGAAATGATTGGTTTTGTCATTTGATATTATATGTCGTGTGGTCTGGCATTAATGTTGATTAGGCTACAGCTAGAAGTTATACTCAATTATCAAAACGTACAGTCTCAGCCTCTGGAGAGGATCACTGTTCCTTTGGAAGATTTTTTTTTTTTTTTTTTGTTATTTTAATCAGCAGGAGGGTGGGAAAAAAAATTAAAAATCGTGCAGTACTGGCTTTCCCCTACATCCTTATTTTAGACTATTCGGTTTATAATATCTTAATTATTGCCAGTTAATTAGAGTACTACGAGATTATCAATAACAAATATGAAAAAAAATTTATCATTACTATTTATTATCTCACACTCTACATATTATAAAAAATATTTTAAAATTTTATAAAAAAAATTATAAATATAGAATGTGAAAATAAATATTAATTAATAAATAAATTTTTTTTAATAAATATTATCTTCTAATAATATTTGTCTTGAAAGCAGTCTCCTAGATTTGAGAAAAGTAATGATTCAATATTGGAAGAGTAGTGTTTAACAAAAATAATTAGTATTTTGGTTGACAGGTTGCAAGTGCGACAGCAACATTTGTCATGACATTCTCTTCATCCTTATCCGTGGTGGAGTTCTACCTTCTCAACAGGTTCCCTATTCCCTATGGTACGTCTTGCACTACTAAATTACATAGTGTTATTTTAATGATGGATAGTGTTATTTTAATTTTCTTTAATATATTTAAATATTTTTAAAAATTAAAAAATATATATATTAATACATTTAAAATTATTTTTTTAATCGTTAAATAATAATAAAAAAAAAAGAATCAAGCAGTTACTTTGAACAGTCAAAATAGGAGGTAAAATAGTGTTTTCTAATTACAAATATATATATATATATATATATCCCATCTTTGATTTACATTAACTAAATATATGTAATATTGACGGCATAAAATCTCTGCAGCATTATACCTCACATCGGTGTCTATTTTGGCTGGCTTCTGGGGACAGTTCTTAGTAAGAAAACTTATCACATTTTTGGGAAGAGCATCGATTATTGTATTCATTCTCTCCGGTGTCATCTTTCTTAGTGCTCTCACAATGGGTACTTTTCCTAAAACTTATTTTATTTAAAATGGTATATATTTTTACCATTTTATGCTTGATAATTATAATTTTGGCTAACAAGTAAGCTCTTTTTTTTTTTTCTTTTTTCTTGTGGGAAAATTCCCCAGGGGTAATTGGTATTGAGACTAGCATCGAGATGATACGCAATCACGAGTTCATGGGATTTTTAGGGTTCTGCAGCAGTCAGTGATCATGCTCATGATCATGATCAGTAGCAACGTCGACGGGAAGTTCTAAGGAAGGATATTATATTATATATGTATAATCAAGCAATGGCGAGTCTTGGCCAATACCTAGTTGACCAACTCTCTCAACCTCCAATAAATTCCTTTTTTTCCTTTTAGAAAAAAAGAAAAAAAAACTTCAAATTTATTATGAAGCAATAAAAGTCTGGTTTGAGTCGATCGTCATGTATTCGATCAGGGAGGCAATCATGTACTTTATGTACGTGTTGAATGTTAGTAGGTCCATCAGGGAGGCTGTGTTCAAGGTTAGCTACTGGCTAACATGACCGCTACCCATGCAAAGTACCTCTTCTACTCTATTTCTTTTAAATAGTACTGCTGTATTTGATTCTTTAATCAAAGTACTGGTCAATAAAATTGAAGTTGTCTTTTTTTTTTAAATATATATATATATGTTTTGTTCCAAGTGATATATATCCGTTATGTTAAGCTTGCAAACTATGATTAATTATTTCAACCGGCCATGCCACTACTAGTTACTCGATCCTAGCAAGCTTGCAATAATATTCCTCCTAAATTATAATTTTCGATGTGATTGCGGGTTGTACTGATCTCTTGTCATGCACAATTGGATGACCCATGATAGTGGACACTTTGGCAGGACACTCAAATACATTAAAACATAAACATGATGAGGTTTGGGTCCATGAGTTACCCTGCACGTTGGCATCCTTGTTCGGTCAAACATCAGTGATCACAGCCTAATTGGCTGTTATCGAATAAATTCCTGCATATATTCATCTGCGAATTTGTCCAGTTATGAGAGTTTCTTTCCAGTACGTAAGATTTGGATATCTTTGGAGAACCACTACGAATGAATACATCTCATGCACGTAGCAAAAGTTTGAACCGTCGATGATCTGTTTCCTTGTCGTTTGCGATCTTTTGTCTTTTAGTTAATTTTCTCCCATGGAATTAGAAGGTGTTGAACGACAAAGAGGTTCCCAGTCCCAAACCCACATGGGGCTAGCTAGCAGATCATCCCCATCCCTATTTGATGTAGAAGATCCTGATCCATGAACCTAGCTAGCTAGATATACATACATATATGCAGTCTATATATAATTTTGAGTTGTATTATAATTTTGTTGTGCTTTGAGTACAATGGTTCCAAATTAGGATAACCCTGGCCATCAGATGTCTTCAACAACCATTCTTCTAGTGTGGGATATCATATCAATGAAAACCGAAAATGGATGGATGACTGTTAGGAATTAAGTTTTAGGTTTAGAAAGATGGCAGAGTACTTTTATCACTCGCTTGAAATATATCCATCCTATAAAACGGTCAAGGCCGCAATGAATGATGGCGGGGCATCTTGGTCTGTGATCAAGACATACGAAGACCACGACGTCGTTTCAAAATATGTAGATTCTAGTGTGAATTTGTATTCGTGGTATATTCTATTGATCACCTTCAGGTTGCGGGTACAAATGAAGTATGAGCTAATGGAGGAGGATCATTCCAAATTCAGCATCAATCAAAAAAGAAAAAATAGTTTCAAGGGCTAGTCTGGAAAGCCGAGATAGGACTGTAAAGTTTAGTAGCGCATAAGTCAGTATGACATCTCCACTAGGAGGCTCCAACAAACTCCACCAGCAGAATGCAAAGTGAAAGACCTTACTACAAATCTGGCAAGTACGTTAGTCCAAGAAGCGCGCCCAATCATCACAAACCTAAGAACATCTCATACAACTTAAAAGAGCTCATCATGTAGAGATTCTAGAGAATATGCAAATTTTGCTCCATTATGAATCTGAGACAAATAATTAAAAAAAAAAAAAAAAACACACATCCAAAGAAATCTGAACAAATAATGCTGAATATATATGTGCTCAGGAGAATCTATAGGATTTGAGGAATGTATCAATAGTTCCATATCAAGAGTTTGGATACAGTACATGAATAGAACCGAAATGATTCAACTAAACAATGTTCATGAACAAGTTAGTCGTAAGGGATGATGCCACAAATGTCCCGACAGATGCAAAGGTGTTCACAGTCCAATAAATGTGTTTAGAGGATTTTTCACAGAATTAGAGCATTAATTTTGTTCAAGCTCCTTGGACACATTCAAACCAAATGCTCTCCACCCGATGCCCATTCACAAAACAAATACTTAAACCAAAACCTCATTCGATTGCCAGCAGCTATCAAACAAAACTTGCGTAAGAGACGACAAGGCAGGATCATTTAAGAAAGAAACATTTGCCATGGCCCTACCTAGATGAACTACTAGTGGCGCCCTTGGAAGGTTTATCGTTAGATGGAGAATCTTTGACTGGTTTAGACTCTGAATTTATGGCAATATTCTCCATTCCAACCTCCATTGCTACCCTCTCATCCTTCTCCCTCTTCTTTTTCTCAGAAATTATACTTTCCGCTACTTGGTTTTGAGTAGAAGGCATAGATGGCTCCAAAAGACGAGGTCCTGCATTGATCCATGGATGAAGAAGGCACTCACCTGCGGTGGGCCGCTTCTCAGGGACAAAGTCAAGGATTGGAACCAGGAAGTCATTCATGTCATTCGCATCTTGCTCACTGAAATCGTACTTCTCAATGAGAACCTTGCTCAGGGGCCAGAAACGCAAACGACGGATGTGCCTCAGATCACCATATCTATTGAAGAAATCCCGCGAATAGCGGCCACCTAAGGCAATCTGAGAAAAATGAAGGGATTTTGGAAGTTAGGCAAGTGTCTCATGAAGACTTCTTTAAGGGTGTGAAAGGTTATTTTCTCACCTTGCGTGGCATCATTCCAAGAAGCTCCATCATCAATGCCAAGTGATCCTGAAAGAATTTTTTTTCCAAGAAAATATATATATGGTCAAATGTGCTGAAGGTTAAAAAAGCAAGTACTATAGATGACTTATGTAGACACGCTTAACCCATAAAGCATTGAAAAACCTTACACTTGGTATGCTTGAAAACTACATATTCACCACTTACATTAAACCTAGAAGCACAGAGGAAAGACAATGCAATAATGACCCAAAAGTTTATTGCTTTCCATTTCATAAATGGAGAGAAGAGTCGTAACAGCAAAACAACTGTAGCCGATCCCCCTTAAGGAAACTCAAAACTCATGTTATAAAATAAACAGGCCAAACAAAACATCATTTTACGCAGCTAACCTCAAGGGAATGCAACAATGTTAAGTGAAGATCATCAAAAACTAATTTTTTTTTTTTTTTTTTTTTTATAATTCATAATGTGAGCAAGAAAAAAAGCTCCTTCAAAGAAACAACAAACTGGAAGAAGAATAGCCAATGAGCCACTCATATAATACAGTCATCATTGGATCATTGGTATGGTATGATTGACGGAACAAACTCACACACATTAAAGTTTGCATGTGAATAGAATGAGGGAAGCATTGTAGCACAAAAGTACATATAAAACGAAATATACAAAGCACATACAAAATTTCATTCACTTTTGAAACTACAGCACATAAATACAGAGAAACAGTTTTAAATTATGTGAAAGTCCCAATCCAATGAAAATGGAAACTATTTCAAAGCAATCCATACATACAAACAGGCAGCCAAAAACACGGCACATTAGCAACGAATAAGATTAATATTGAACCAAGGGAACAATAACATGCTTCTAAAAGCACCAACTAAGGCTGCGTTCTTTGTTTGGACAGCAGCCTTAAGGAAGATTATGACCATTGATAATCTAAGAAAACGTGGGCTTATAATCACTGACTGGTGTTGTATGTGCAGAAATAGTGGCGAAACAGTGGATCATTTACTCCTACATTGTGAGTTTGCTCAGCCATATGGAATTACTTTTTCAAAGAGTGGGATTAGCATGGATAATGCCGGGGAGGGTGGTTGAACTACAGGCAAGTTGGAGAGGGATCACAGGGACACTGCAGATTGCAGCTGTGTGGAAGATGGCTCCCATTTGTATTTTTTGGTGCATTTGGAGTGAAAGAAATGGTAGACATTTTGATGATCATGAACGCTCCTTGGAAGAGTTTTAAGAGTTTTTTCTGGAAGACTTTATTTATGTGGGCCATTGCTATAGATTTAAATGGTCTCAGCTTCCATGATTTCCTTGTAACAGTTTCTAGTTCCTAAATTGGTGTAATCACATGTATACTTTTCCTGTGTACTTAGGCTATGCCTATCTTTGTATCAATAAAATATCTTCTTACTTACATATATAAAAAAATAAAAAAAAAGGACCCTTGCCAGAAACTGAACTGCTTCTTTTTCCCTTCAATAAACTAGAAATTACGAAGGAAATAAACTGTTCTTTCATCATTCAAATGACTCCAATCAAGACAAATAATGCAACATATGGCTCAAATAGCTTTTAGGTTATGTAAGCAGCATCTATGATGACACGTCTGCTTATCACGTGACAAGTAACTGACAGTTCTGCCATTTTACCATCTATAAATATGCTCAATTGAAGAGATATTAGTCATGTAGAGATTCGTTGGGGTATTTAGCACATGGAACCTCACCAAGGCAGGGCTCTTTCAAACCCACCCCTGGGGAATAAATCTCGAATACATGACCTTACCTGCCAAAACCATGCATCAATCCAGGGAAACACCACGTGCGGGATTGGACTCAAGATGTCTAACTCTCTAAGACTCATCCCAAACCCGACATTTGACCACAAAGCTGCACCCTGGGATTAATTATTTGCAACTTCCAGAGAAGATCGGACAGAAACATATATACTTCCCTTCATCTCCTCCCTTATAGGGAGGAGCCACATGGTGGGCTTGGAGATAAGGGAAATCTCTCCATTTCTCTTCCCTTCCCTTTCCCTTTCCTTCCTCAACCAAACAAACAATACAACAATGTATTAAAGTTACAAGTGTAACTATAATGGACTCTCAAGAAGCATATGAATCCTAGTACATGAGATAAATGTTACAGTTGAAAATATTAGCAGAAATATATATTTTTTCCTTTCTTTTTTATTCCCTTGAGAATATAGACGTTTCAATAATCTGTTATAAAGCAAGATATGAATTAAGTTTTATTTGTTGAGGAACTCATTCCCAGAACGAAGCACAGATGTAATGCTAGAACCATATGGGTCGGTGCAACGGTGTCTAATAGTACAATGATAAATGAAGCAACCATTAGAATATTGTGTAAATTGCATAACTGATTTCCTACATGTCAATTATTAACTGTGAATTACTACCTGAAATAAAGGAATGCGATGGTTTGCAGAAATGAAACTAATGCACAAATTATATGATTGGATATATTGTCTTAACGAATTCAAATTACATGGATTTCCATTAAGAGAGAGAGTGAATAAAAGCAGGGATCTGTGAATATAATAGATGGCGCAGTAAGCAAATAAGAGATTAATAACATTTGTACCTCATCTCTATCAAAGTTGTCGCCAGTATGGGGATCAAAGAGTACATCACCAGTTGCAAGCTCAAAACAAATGCAAGCAAATGACCAGAGATCGGCTGAAGTAGAATATTTAGATCCGAGGATCACCTCTGGACACCTATACTGTCTTGTCTGAATGTCATTCGTGAACTGTTTGTATGTCCAACATGCATTCCCAAAATCAACCAACTTGCACTTGAGGTCAACTGATGCCAATAACTTCTGCCTATTCAAGCGGCTTCCACGCTTGGCACTGTGATTCCCTTGCCCAGTGCCCTTTGTTCCATCAGCATCTGATAATCTATCTGTATTGACAGAACTAGTAGGCTGGTCTTCTACAGAACCCACATTCAACTTCACATTAGGAGAAGACTCTACAGCACCAGATGATTCTGGATCTGCCTCAGCTTCGGCTGAAACTTCCTTCTCCACACAGCCCTGAGCTGCTCGCTTTGCCTTTCTTCGAATCTTTTTCTTCTGGTTCCTAGTCAAATCCCCATTTAAGGTCTTGTTTTCCTTCACAGCCGCACACTCCATTGCGGCCTTATCCTTGCTATTTGGAAGAATTAGAGGAGCACCTGACTTTCTCGGATCCTTAGCAGGGTCTATCATTGCCATTAGCAATATGTTTTCTGGTTTCAAATCAGTGTGTATGATAGAAAGCTGTCTGTGCAAGTAATCCAACCCCACCAAAATATGAAAACAGATATCCTTCACCCTATTAATGGGCATACCCCGGTAATTAGTATACTTGATAAGAGTCAAAAGATTATCCCCCAAGTACTCAAAAACCATACAAACATGCTGCCCGTTAGGACCCGAATGCTTGAAGTTATCCAAAAGCTTCACTACGCATTTTTTATCATCCGGGTCGCCCTCAGCAATCTGTTTCAGGATGGTTATCTCATCCATCGCCGCCTCAGTATAATGCTGCGCACTCTTTTGCACTTTCAGAGCTACGTATCGCTGCCCAGATTGCAGATTAATATAAAAGCAGCAGACAAAAGAAATACAAGAAGAAGAAGACTAAAGCATTTAATTAACCATCCATTCAGTTGCTAATTTCAAAACCAAAAACTACAGGTTGTATTAGCTTTTCTCTTGGCAACCAAATATAGCATAACCCAGAAACGAATATGGTCAATTAAACACAAATTCTCAAACACGTTCAATCCCAATTTTACAAACCCACATCCAGCCACATTTAACGGTAAAAGCGAAAGGCTTTTCATTTACAAGCTACGTTCAATCAATCGAGAAGATCCACCACAAAGTACAGAGAGAGATAGAGAAAAGTACAGAGAAATGGGTGTCCCAAGCGAGCCAGACGGTTGAGAAGTGACCCCAGCCAAGCTTGCTCTGGACGACGTAGCGGCCATTCTTGAAGGCGTCGCCGATTCGGACCGCGTGGTACCCTCCCCTCCTGTAGTCTTCCGTCCCTTCGTCCTCCGACGTGTAGTCGCCGCTCTCGCTTCCATCCTCCGAAGAACGACACTGTTGCCTCTTGTTCTCCTCAATCTCCATTCACTCCCCCCGATTCCCCTTCAAGATTTGCGGTCTTCTAACAAATATCTAGGGTTTTGGCCTTGAGATTTTGGGGTTTTTGGGGCTGTGACGGTTTAAGTCTAGAATACCGTGAAGAGGGACAAGGATGAATCCGATGAATGAAATTTCTCCTAGTTTTCGCAGTTTTGTCTTCGCCGCAAGTGATCGTGGGCTTTCCTCGAGAATCAGTAAGGTGTCCTCCTCATCATCATAATACCAAACAATACCAAATGATGCAGTTTTCTCTTCTTTTAATTTTGTTCAAAATAAATAAATAAATAATGCAAAATAATGAAAGGAGCTGCCCCATCTTTCATTCTTTGGATGCTTTGGGTTTTTTTTTTTCTCTTCTTTGTATTTTTTATTTTGTATTCAATTATTGAAAAAAAACTTTAGCCATATTTTTTAACCTATTAATTGATCACCTAGGGTCAATGCACTCAAGGCGTAGATATTGCAATTAAAATTGTGGAAATAGACATCCCAGTAAAAGGGGGATGAATGTTATCGACCATATGGTCATTAACTAATAGTAGATGATATTTTTTTAAGATAAATGATTTGTACACGTCTTAAATAGATACATTTTGTGTAAGTCTTCATAAAAAAATAGACATCATCTTAAGAAAAATATAAAAAAAAATACTTTTTGATAAGATATATATTTTTACGAAAAGTTTATATGTGACTTATCTATTTAGAATTTGTACGTAGCATTAATCTTTAAAAAAAAATTATGGATGCAACCGTTGTATCCATGTCACCCGTTTCATTTTCTTCTTCTTCCTCTTCCTCTCAATTTCGTCCCCCTCTCTCTCCCTCGAAATTCCATTTCTCTCTCTCTCTCGAACCTCTCCCTTTCTATCGAAGATGCTAATCATTCCGTTACCTAATGCTGGAGATAAATCTTTTGCACGAACGGAACCTTCCAGAACCCTTTACACTGGACCTCTCTCGTCCTTTACCAAATTTTCTTTCTTTTTGGTTTTATAAACTAAGCTCGCCCTCGTTCCAACAACTTTACAGTTTCTTCTACAACTTCCTATAATCTATACGCACCTCTCTATTCTACTTCACCCTTGTACCTGACCACGATCAGAGGCTTGTTGCTAGGACTAGGGATCACCATGAAGGGCCAAAGCTTCATGTCGTTCTAGACAAAAGGGTCGGAGTATCATCGTCCGATGAGACACTTGGCGTCGTAAAATGTCCTCTCCGAGTTCATGGCCACTTGGTTATTTGCTGCATTGCCGACCAATCTCTAGGTGTCGGTGAACGCTACGTACAATGGGGTAGTACAGTTGCCTTGGTTGATCTCGACACAGTCGTTAACCCAAGCTCCTACACAACTATAGGTGGTGCCCAGGTCAATACCTATACCTTTTTTTCAAGATTGGATGCCATGCTAAAAACTCACAATTCACATAACAAAAGAAAAAAAAAGTTGGTCTATGTTTAGAGCTTCGAAAACTGTTTTTGAGTTGCTTTGAGTACGAGAATATGAGGTGAGTCTAGAAGAGAAATCGCAAATTTATAGTGTCTTCTAAAAAGAGATGTATGAGGAAGTTCCAGAAAACTTGAGTGAAGTATCAAAGCGTGGGCTAGAGAGTTATGGAGAATTTGAGTTTGGGTTCCAGCAAAGGGACGAAGGTTAGCTCAAAAAACAATTAGATTTTTTTTTTAAATATATCTCAATAATGCCACGTCAACAGATTTTCCAAGGGTTACCCACCCTAGGTTACTTGTAGCAGAATTGGTTTTTAAAAGACTTGAATTGAAGTGGCATTGATTTGAATCATACAATGGAATTCTTCGGGATGAAAATCCATATTTTATATAATTAAAGAAGAATTAGATGGTGGTGGCCATTGTTTCTTGCAATTTAATTAAACCAACAATCCATTGGTTTACTGTGATAGGCAATTCGATTAATATATGTTTTTTTATGATTAAAGTGACAAATATATTAATGTTTGTCTCGACTGAGTGAATACATTATTCCATTTGAAAATGTTGAAAGGAAGAAAACTCATAGGTTTTTCACCTCCATATATAATTGAATTTGTTTACTTCAATAATAGTCATAAAACGTGCTTGCCCAAGGAAGGCTGTTGGAGGCTTTGAAACAAACAATCAAGTAGATGGATAAATGCTACCATCACCTATAAAGAGAATACCTCTAAACAAATATTAATTAATTATATCTATAGTGCCAAAAAACATGGTCACATCAAAACGTAACCTTTTCTTAAAAAAAAAAGAAATTAAGGGGAAAGAAAGAGACAATTATGGCAGGGTCCTAAATAAGAAGCCGATGTGAAACGGGCCGCTTCATACTGTATGTCGAGGTGTCAACGAAGAAGTGAGCCCATCTATAAAATGGGCTAGCAACAAAGCTGGGCTTAGTGGTGGGCTAAAACTTAACAAATATTGGACCAGGTCATACCGCGTTTATCGGGTTTCTGCATCGGAGCAAAGGACTCCATTTTGAGCTAGAGCGACGCCCACTCTCTCTGTGTCAACCGAATATTAGCGATTCCATTTTGAGCTAGCTGAATTCGTTTTCATGAAACGGCGCTATAAAAATATATCGGAAAGAGAAATAATAATTACAGAATGCACAATTCACGCGTAATTATTTTTAAAAAATAAATAAATATAAGATTTATATAAAAAAAATTAATTTTTTAATAATAAATTAATTTTTTTTACGACTGCACGTAAGATTACTCAAATTTTAACTTTTTCATGTTGGTGCTGCGCCAAAGGGTACTAAACGTGGAGGCCGTGGTGGAAATCGATGAGCCACCAGTTTGTTCTTTTAGCGAAGAGAATCTTTCATTTTTTAATGTTGTATTGTTTATTTTTTTGTGTTCTGGTTTTGATCGCATGTCATGAGTCACATTCTAACGAACCAAGAAAAGGTTGGTTTGGACTTCTACCTCTCAAATCATGTGTAAGGATTAGGAATCTGAATTATAAAGATTACCGGAAGTTTTGAATTTATGGGTTTTACAGAAAATTCAAACCTTTGGGAAGAGTGAATGTGCAAAGTGCAACTGCTGCTGTGGTGAGATCTTCTGTCACTTGGGTGGGCCTTAGATGCAAGTATAAGAGATCGAGGAGCGAGGGAAAAGAGACCTATTATATACATTGAACAGACACACTTGAATATATACAGTTTTATATAGCTAAGAGTCAAACATAACCATTTGTGTCTCGACATAAGAGTTGATTAGCAGAGGAGTTTGTCTTTCTTGACGAACTTATCTCAACATAAAAGATAGAACAAATACCTAACTATTTGTGTTTTGAGTTCGCACTTTGGATGTTCCCGTAACCTTGTATATATGTTTTTTAAGAAATGCTCACTGGATAGATAAATACTTCAATCCTTAATTTAATTGGGCTAAGGGGATATATTGTGTAAATTCAGGGCAGACCACCTTTCCGGAGAGTTTGACAGGACTTTGGATCCGCAAGCCAACAAGTCTGTGGCGAGTCGGGCCCCGTTTGTTTTTTACTCTGAGGGTGGAAAAAAGTTCGTATTTTTACGACAAAAAAAAAAACTTTTCGACATTAATGTGTTGTACTCCAGTTAGAATTTTCATCTCTCCCTTTTTTGGCTGTAGAATGTTACAGGATTTACACTCTGTTTATTCCGAGAATACTGCACCGACGAATCAGTTGGGTTAAATATCCAGACAAGCTTATAAGCATTTGTTGGAGAATTAGCAACCGTTGTGTATAGTGGAGATAGGGCCAACCCCAAGTTAGGAAGATGCATGTCTGACCTCAATGTTATAATGATTCTCACAATTACTTGGTATCCAAACATAGTACTGTTGAAACCACGCCACAATAATTCAGAAGTCAATAAAGTCAACATTATCATCAAGTTTTAAGGAAAGAAAAACAATTAGAGCATGATCATGCAAGTAAATAGGTAGGTTAATGAAAATCCTGGAGACGACAGCTAGCTAGCGTCTTTTTCAGTACTCATGTGCTGATCATCGATATGTATAGCAATTCTTCAAGTGGGTCTCATGCATGCATCGGTCCTACTAATAAGCTAAAGAACACGCTCTAAGCTGAATATGAACAACTAATAATCAAACAGCCAAATAGTTAGGAGGGATAGGAAGGGAGGCCACCCGGCCAGTAAGGAGGAGATAATGGGTTATACTCCTCCACATTGAAGAGATAGTTGCAGTCTGCATTAATCTGATGATGCTGACTCGCTGATCCTCCTCCTCCTCCTGATCTTGTCTTGTTAGAGCCATTAATGGCAATAGATGTGCTCTCCACCGTCTCTTCTCCAGAGATTTCTGTGTAGCCCGTGGAGCCAGCTTGCTTCCTCCCTCCTGCTTGCTGCTCTGATCTCAGCATAGCTTTCAATTTCATAACCTACGTACAGTACAACCAGCCAATTACTCTATTGTTTTATTGGGTCGATCGATAAATTATGACACATTTAATTATAATCTTCTTTGTTTTTAATGTCTTATATTGAATAGAAAGGAGGCCGGCGGCTTCGTTGATGGAAAGCAAGCTAAAGCATATCGGGGCACTGACAAACTCTTTAAAGAGTGGGGACACAGACAAGGATATTGTTGTGGTCGTCTTTATATATTTTTTTCAGCTAATTAGCATATCATGTCAACACAAAATAACTAGAACTATATATCACGCACCACGTATATACGTCTTTAATTTATAATTTCAATATTAAGCTTTCATTTAATTTGTCTCTTTTTTAAAATTTCGAAAGCTGAAAGTTATGGATTGTTTAAATCACATTAATTTTTAATCTTTTCATTACAATGTTACAAAGAATTAATGGATCGTTAAATGGTATATAAGATTTGCAGGGATTAAATTTAACTTTTAACTGATTATTTAGAAATGTCTGGCATTATAATTGTAATAATTTATTGACTCATATATATGCCAGCAATGCATGCAGTATCATTAGATCAGATCCTGTCTCCAACACGGATTGAAGAGGGAATAATAATGTTGTCGTCTAACTCTACATGCGGCCTGGTCATGAAGCTGCTAGTCAATAAACTTATAACGATCGAAAAAAGAAATTATCGAAATGTTGAAAAATATTCACCCACAGCCACTAGATATTGCTAGCTAGCCAGTAACACATGGTGAATTTCAAATATTATAATTTTCAAACTAAAAATAGATGAAAAAAGTAATCAAAAGAAAAATGCTGAGCTATGTTTTTGAAAAAAGAAAAGAGATGATGGTACTGATGAATAATATACTTTATGCAGACTGTATATACCTTGCATGCAGACAATCAGAAAACGAGAGCTAGCTTAATTTGCAGTACTATATATGATCAAAATATCATACATACCTCCTCTTGAAGCTTCTGCCTCTCCCTAGAGATGACATCATAGTCCTGCTTAAGTGCATCGTATAGGTGCTCAAGCTGCTTAGCCTTCCATCTAGCGCGCCTATTTTGGAACCAAACAGCGATTTGGCGAGGCTGCAGCCCTAGCTCCTTGGACAGTTTCATTTTCCTATCAGGGTCCAGTTTTATCTCTTCCTGGAAGCTCCTTTCCAGTGAATCTAGCTGATCGCTCGTTAATCGCTTCTTCTTCTCCTGGCAGCTGCCATAGTTGCTGTTCTTGTCCATTGTCGGCACCATCCCATGAGCCGAGTCCACCACTGCTGGATGCTTCACCTCCATTCCTGCATAAGTAAAGCAGATTAATTAAGGGGTGTGCAAGGAATTAAGCTTGAAATAACGCTTCTTTCTTGCCCCTTTTTACTTGCCCTTTCAAACTGTCAATAGATTTCAATGGTGTTTTAAGCCCGATCTTTAGCCTCACATGTCCATCTATACTTGTGACTTCTCCAATGAAGCATATACCAGTGGCTTAGAATTATTTGAAGGAGAAGAGATGAGCAGATGAACATTTATCGAGCAACTCAAAATTTCAAAGTAATTAAAGCAGAAAAATATGGTTCCAACGCTAGTATTCATAGTACTAGTGATCAAGAAGCTAGCTAGATCGAACATAGTCAATAAAGAAATAAGTTTGGAAACAAAAAGAGAGTGCATCTCGTTGATCAGCCTTCGAAGCATGGAAAAGTCAAAGGAATACAAGACGATAATTGAGAAAATAGTCAGTGTACTGAGAAACCGAGTACTTTACCTGGAAAATGGTCGTAGTTATAGTTGTAGAGGAAGCTTAAAGAAGATTCTGGTCGGGTAACGAAGGGTCTAATTAAACTCCCATTCCAGTCCATATTCGGCAGCTCCACTTTTCTGCAACTCTTCCTCAGATCGACCCAAAGTTTCTATGCAATATGGACCTGGTAATTTGAGTGGCAGGACCACAAAGAGAAGTACTATTAATGGTGTAAGGGATGAAATTGAGTCAAGGGCGGCTCAATACAAATTGAGGCCTAAGGCGAATTTAAGTGAGTTATTCATAATTATAATACAATAAAATATAAATTATTATATGAAATATTTTCAAACTTTACAATAAAATGAAATTTTATTTAAAATCTTTAAATACAGTTTTTGTGAATATATATTTACAACAACTTAAAATGAGGTCTCAATGCAGATTTTGTGCCTCAATTTAGTAAGATCTTAAAAAAATTATTTAAAATATAAATAATTCATTGTATTACTTATATAAAAAAAAATTAATTGTATTAAATGTTAAATTTAGTATTATGAGGCTTTGCACACATTGAAAACTATAAAAATTATTTAAAATTTTATTTAATGAAATGGTTTTTATTTTTATTTTTAAATTAAAAAATATATATTTATATTTTTGGGGGCCTTACATAGGGTGGGGGCCTTAGGCAATGGCCTCAATGGCCTTACCATTGAGCCGGCCCTGATTATTGAGTTAGGAAGGCGTGACGCTGAGTGTTGTAAGTTTCTATTCTTCCTGATCTTTTAGGTCGCCAAAAAAGTGAATGCGTAGAGAGAGAAAGGAGGAGGGAGAGAAACTGTGAGGTTCTTCTTCCTACTTCACTTTTGGGGAGCAACAAAGTTTTGTGTCTAGTTTTTATAGAGAGCGAAAGAGGTTTAGTACTAGAAAGAAGTCAGCACAAGGCGTGAGAAAGGGAAGGCATATGTCAGTTCCATAGGAGCAGGACTACTGGGACCAGACGGAGACCTTTGATCCCACACTCTTCCATTTACGTATGCAACCGACAACTCTCTATTTCGCTGTCTTTCTCTCTCTCTCTCTCTGAATACATATACAAATATGTAGAAATATATATAGAGGTGTGGCCAAAATACAACATAGGAAGAGAGTGGGGGGATTAATAAGAGGGTGGCATAATACAATGATCAGTACCACCTGCTACCTCTTCTGTATCGGTAAAAGACAAAGAATGGAAGAGAAGGAAAAGGAACTTAACTGGGGCTCATCCTACTAGTCGTGTTTTCCTCTGCCCACCTTAATAAAAACTAGGCAGCGTAGCAGTGAAGAAAGCTGAGGCCCCCCCCTATCACTCTTGCGGCCTCTATATATGTGGGTTGGATTGGTCTCGATCGGCGAATTGCAATTGAATGATGAGAGGGTGAGCTGTGAGGAGCGAGGTCAGATATATAGGTGGTCACTGGTCAGTAAGTCCGTATGCTAGTGTTAAAAGGCATCTTTCCGAAACATAACGTGAATAATTTAACGGTAAAGAAGGCGTTGCGCCCAAATAGGTGAAAAAGATTGATGAGACAGAGGTCTCCTTTGAAATGTAATGTTCTTGAGTTGAAGTACTCTGATATATGTCTGAATTCATGATAACTACATGACCTCATAATTAAAAAAACTCAGAAACACAGAGGATCAAGTACGACTAAGGAAGAGTGCGGACGCTTAATTTGCTACTTATTTACATGGGAAATTTGGAAGGGTTTTGACTCTTTTGAGTGAGTGTAGATGACCCTAGTTGTGGTTGTTGCTGTTTATGGCGATGTCTTTGATTTTTTTTTTGGGTGCATGGTTATTTTCCCATTGATGCATTCAGTACTGTTCACGTGATCTTTCGTAACATTTCGTAAAGAACTTTTACTTTCTTTACAAACAGGAATACCTAACTCTTGCTAGTAATTGTCATCAATAATCCCAAAAACCTAGCTAGCTGGCTTATTTGGCATTCCTGTGAATTATTAAATTGTTGTTAATCAAGTTGAGATTGTGCATGAGATGCATACCTTGGTTCTGTATTTTGAATTCGATCCTAAACCTTTGGGGGGCTCTAATTTTTCTAATCCGTACTATTATATAAATATGAAATCAATACACGGTCTGGTATCAAGCAAACCGCAGGCCAGACCTTCTGCTAAAATTATGTTTCTTAATTACGTACAGCATATTTCTGACAATTGCAGATAGCTAGCCCTTGATCATGAGTTAGATGTCCTGGCCCTTAATTATAAATTGTTTTGCAAGGGGTTGATTAATGTACTTAATTGACCTCCTAACTTGGGATCAAGGGGCGCTAGAATCTTGTACTAATAGAGGATCATGAGTATTGTAAGGAGATTTTTCCTCCCATCGTCCCAAATAGCAAGCCCACGATGAATCACTGGGAAGTAAGTTAGAGAGACCGACCAAACCCAACGACTCTCCTCTTTAGTGGGCCTCTGCAAAGTACTCGGTCTATGAAAAAAATCCACCCACGAAGCAATCCATGCATGAGGAAAACGGACGATAGGGACAGATGAGACTCGCCACCTTGATACCTCCCAGATAACACCCTACTCTTGGAAACCTGCGCAGGCAGATGGGAGGAAAATATGAGAAACTCTTGATCTTTTGACAGAAGGCATGGAGGGGTTTAACAAAGAACGTCTGCGAGATAAAGTGAGTCAGGGAGCTACATTGCATTAATTGCGTCACTCTTTGGACTCTATGCTGCATTAATGACTTCGCCCCATAAGCCACACCACATTAAATTATTCTGACTAAGCAAACAGTTGAAGGGACATGGATTCCCCGAAGTCAAGTACGAGTTGTCTTTACCCAGAAACTAGTATAAAAGCCAATCCTTAGATACGAAGAACTTTTTCTGATTCCTCTATACTCATGTATAAACTACTAAGGAGATATACTGAACTTAGCATCGGAGACTCTCCAGCCTCCACCAAGGCCCCCCACTTTTTGTATTTTCTTAAGTGTGCAGGTGAAAGACTCAAGATCTAAATTGCTGAAACCCGACTCAAAGACATACAAAACACGACGTTATCAAGTATAATGAAACCGTTTACCTCTGCTAGCTGAAGTTGTAATTATTATAATCAATATTGCTCCATGATCACTATATATATTAATACCAGCAGTACTATTCACAATACGCTAGATCATGATGCTCAACAAACTTCACCATAGTACTTCATCCATCGCGTTTCTTTTTTTCTTTATTTTTTTTTTATTATTTGTTTTTTGTTTTTTTTTGTTTTTTTTTTTGGGCTCAGCCAAACGAATTGAACGAAGTTCTTTAATTTAATCAATGATCTAATTAATTAATTTCTCATAATCTTTGTTAGTGCATTGCAGGTGGCCGTTGTGCCTTTTAGATTTTTCTTTCCTTTTTCTCATGAAAAAAATGTCAACTTCTAACTTGAAGGTTGTATATAGCCTGCACATTATCAAAGATGATATAATAATAATAATAATAATAATAGTTATCCATTTCTAATATTTTTGCCTCTTCTTCTTCTTCTTCTTTTTTGGGCTGTGGAATAGCGACTGTCATTTCCTGGATAAGTTGAAAAGTGACGAAGTCCTTGAAGCAGAACTGACTGGTGTTGGAGATAAATGCCGGCCCCCGACATTGCAAGAGTCTGAGTCCAGGAAAGGTACAAGCATTCTTGGATCAAGACATGATAAAATGAGCTCAAACTGGACCACCTATATATAGGTATGTTAAACTGATCACTCTCAGATACACACACAGCTGTTTCAAAGCCACCATGCAATTTTCTACTATACTGCTAAATTTCAAAAGCTGATCATTGACTCGCCAGTTGATCAACTACGACTTCTGCAAGCATAACGGGGAAAGGCGTCATACGCCTTTGTTTTGGTAGTTTAATTGGATCGGATGGAGGATGACACAGTACGTAAATTGGCGTTATTTAAATCTCATCAACAAAACTACTTGAATTTGCAGATCATTGAAGCCAAACAAAAAATAAAGTCTTTGTCTGTTTTGTTAGCGTTACTAACTTCACGTGCACGCATGGGGACTAACTTTTGAGAGAAGCCGTCTGAATCTGGAAAAAAAGCAGCTAGCTCCTTAAAAGAACCTGCGTGCCCAGTAACGAATCTGGGACTCCAAAAATTCGAGAAAATAGTTTTTCTTTAATTTTGTGGGCTATTCAGTAAGTTCTCAATACAAACAATCCAACCAGACCCAACTAATTAGCTTCAATCCTGATTTTGTCCCCGTCTGGCTTCATACTGAACGTGCATGCATACATGATATATGGTGATTTAATTATCTATTTTGCTAGTTTCACCGAGTTATGATTCCCTTGGCATTTATTACAATGATATATTCTAACCAAATTCTAATTATAATATTGACTAATTTTTAAGAGTATAAGCTCAATATGTGTGTGTGTGTGTGTGTGTGTGATTTGAGGTTTCTTCGAAGCATTACAAGTTAAGTCAGATCCACTGTTACACATGCAACACTTGAGCAAGCTAAGCAGCTAATGACCGACTATTTCAGTGACAAAGACAGAGAGGAGAGAAAGTCCTAGTTGACATGGCTAAAGCTTTCGAACCCTAGAACATCATGATAAGCTCTAGGATGATGAAAATTTTAACTAGTAGTAGTACTACTGGTCCTGTTTAGGTGGGCAAACATTAATTCTTAACCAGCTAAGGTTGAAAATTATAAGGCTGGCAACGCGGCTGCATGCCCCTATCATGCAAACTTTAGGTTAGAGATGAGTTTTTCTAAAATCAGTGGTCCATCGGTAAAACTTTTTCGATTCGAACCTTCTAAAATCATGAACATATTTCAAGTAAAGAGTAAGTGGAAATGGAATTTAAGACACCCAACAGCTTAATAGAATTAGATCATCAAAGATGGCTGCAAAAGAAGGCGGTCACTGTACGCAGGCGGCGCCGGATCTGGACCAATATCTAGGTCAGTATCTACATAAATATTCATTTAATAATAATGGGAAACAATATTGGAATACAGAGTTCTACCAGAGATCTCCGGTTCTAATATGTAGGCCACAATGTAGTAACAACGTGGTCATAAATGATTGGATTCAATGCAGAAAAGAAGAGCCTCCCTAGTTGACATAGGCCCCAAATTCCAAAACTAAAACACATGGTGAATTCAACAAAATCCCTGAAAAAGAAAGCTCACTCACAGCTTTCTTACCTGTTTCTTCTATCAAGTAGTCAACCTTGATCGATTTCTGAAAACCTAGTAAGACACTTTTTTTCATGAACAGAGCGCTCATGCTTCTTGCTTTTACAGGTGTTTAGAGAAAAAATAATTCCTTAATCTTCTGAAAACGAGGTAGTTAATTTGTAGAACACCAAAGTACTCCAATCAGCCACACTGGTCAAAATTCTGCCGGGGTGCTTTTCTTCTAATGTAAGTAGTATTCAGGATGCAGGTGAACCGTGAATTGTGCATGGATTGGCTGCCAGTGTAGAATCATACAAAATTCAAAGATGCTAGACGAGACGGTTTGCACAAGGATTTAACCAAATCAGATAATAGAAACCTCGCTGCAATAACTTTTGAATTGATGTTAAAGCAGGCACACGCAGAGGAAACCCAACGTTCCATTGATATTTAAAACCGATTATAACAGCTGCTTAGTAAAATTATTTTGTCAGTCCGCATAAAACGGGCTTGTTACCAACTCCCACAAGAAATTGAGACACGCAGCACACCAGGAAAGCTATGGAAATAACAGTTTTGACAACAAAGTTGGGTTTTTAAGTAGCTAATACCAATTCCAAGTGGTCCAGCGTTCACACCCTACCACTGGCCTCACAACCGAGCAAAGGGTGCAACCAAATTTTGCGCACCCGGTCCTATCCAACCTAAAGAGAGTTCGGGAAGCAATACTCACGATGGTTAATTATAAGCATTCATCCCTAGTTGCAACTATTTAATAAATACATAAATAAACTAATTATGAGAGAGAGAGAGAGAGAGAGATTTATGGTGGTCCTATACAAGTTTCGTGATTTCAAGAAAAATTGGAGTAATGGATGGTAAAATAGTACTGATGGATGATATGAACCTCAGTCGCAACACAACTTAGTTATAGTATTCATGAAAAGCGCTCGGCACAAGCAAGGAAAAAAGCCAAAGCATATGCAAAGGTATACAGAGTACACAAAAATGGAATACACAAGTTAGAATTACTGACACCACTAAACATTTCACTGTTGAGTGTATGGCTACTTCAAAACCCCTCTTCTTTTATGCCTTTTCAAATCACTCGGTATAATGAATACAGAATCTACACAGAGCCCACCTTTAGAATGCGTGCAATCTATCTGATTCATGGAAAATCTGACTTTAGTCGCAGGTTCCAAATCACTAACAGTAAACTCACCGACCTTGTAATCTATCCAGCACCCACGCTTATGATTGCCATTGGCATCGTCATGTTCTGTGTCATCTAAAAAGAAGAGATGATGCCCGCTGGCCATCCGAAGTGAATAACTCAAATCGTACTGGCTTTATTTCCCAACGATGGGTGTGCTCAAAGGTACACACTCGCTGTCCCAACCTTTTGCTAAACCTTCCAAGATGAAGCCTGAATGACAGAGTAAAGCTATCAGCAGGAAGACCTCCCCATCTACTTCAAACCACCATATTTGCTGCAAATAGGCCACAACATGGAACCTGCAAACGAAGAGGCACACCATCAAAGTGTAAGACCATAATACGATCCATAATGTAGGTAAAGTTCTGACATTCTCAGCAGGCTCAATCACAGTTTTCCAAGGATACAGAGAAAATAAAGGAACTTACTCTATGAATTATGGGCATGTGAGAAATTGATTCTAATCAAATCATTCAAATAGGTAGTGAGGACTATTAGTGCATGCCTTTTGATGTATTTAACATGGGCCCTAGAAAAAAATGAAAAAAATTGAACACCGTTCTCTGAAGAATATCTGTCAAATAGCCTCAGCATTTGTAAAAGCAGGCCTGCCCAAAGCATTTAGAAGGACTAAGCAAGATATTCCACAAAACAAAAAATATTGATGGGCAATGAGTTGTTAGAACCCCATAAATCAGTGTTCGTAAAACCACTTTTATGAATATTAAGATAAAGGGTTTGTAAACTCTTGTATATGAAATAGCGAGATATACAT